>NC_049205.1:24356276-24639482 GCF_013347855.1 Anguilla anguilla | reverse complement strand
CTAACTCCATAGCAACCACCTAGCAACATCCTAGCAACCACTTAGAATACCCTAGCAACGCCCCAGCAACCACCTGGAACTCCATAGCAACCACCTAACAACACACTAGCAACCACCTGGAACACCATAGCAAATGCCTAGCAACACCCTAGCAACCAGCTATAACTCCATAGCAAATGCCTAGCAACACCCTAGCAACTGCCTATAACTCCATAGCAACCACCTAGCAACATCCTAGCAGCCACCTAGAATACCCTTGCAACACCCTAGCAACTGCCTATAACTCCATAGCAAATGCCTAGCAACACCCTAGCAACCAGCTATAACTCCATAGCAACCACCTAGCAACACCCTAGCAACCACCTGGAACACCATAACAACTGCCTAGCTACACCCTAGCAACCGCCTAGAACTCCATAGCAACCACCTAGCAACATCCTAGCAACCACTTAGCATACCCTAGCAACCACCTAGCAATGCCCTAGCAACCACCTGGAGCTCAATAGCAACCACCTGAAACTCCATAGCAACCACCTAGCACCACCCTAGCGACTGCCTAGAATTCCATGAAACCACTTAGAACTCCATAGAACCACCTAGCAACACCCTAGCAACTGCCTCAGACATCATAGCAACTACCTACCACTGTTCACTCCGTTCAGCACAAAGTCGACTTTGCGTTGGCGGCAACCACACTTCACAATTTCTGCAGGAATTGTCTAGTTAGTGTGGTTGCCTTAGGGCAACTACACTATTATTATCGCACATATTTATTATTATTATTATTCCACCCATTTTTTGGACCGCTACTCCTCCCAGAGTTTTCACACCACATACACGTGCCATATGTCAAAATGACCGGCTTCTTTGGGAATCGTGTGCTATTACTTTGTGGAAAGTTTCGCTGTACGGTTTTTGAGAAATATTAATTTTTATGCCCAATTTTTCCCCATAGAGATGAATGGAGAAGGTGACGTCATTCATATGCGAACGGTGAAGTTACAGCATTGGTCGGCTTTGCGCACGTGATGCGGTCAGATCTGTGGTCTCAGCGGGCAGGATAGGAAATAGCTGATTTCGGAAGTGAAGGGTAAAACGGTATTACAACTGAAAAATTACAAATGAAAACGCTGTCAGCTAGGTATATCAACAAACATATGGGTTAGGCATACCCAGAAGTCCTCAATAATAATAGTATTTCACGAGACATTACGCTAATTCGTTGACGACGTTTCGTCACATGCAGCGTCTTAGAATGCTAGTGCTAACAAACAGTGAATGGCTTTCATGCGATAATGAGAGCACTTTCGGTTGACCTAAAAAAACGATATTAAAAAACCAACAATATACGTGCTGTTATACCTGGTTAGAAAGCTTATGCTCTCAGCTACTGAATAAACGAATTTTCAAACAAGCCAGACTTTGCGTATTTGCATGCTAGTGCTAACAAAGAGCGAATACGTTCTATGACATGATGACATAGCTTTCGGTTGACCTAAAAAAACGATATTAAAAAAACAAAAATAGACGTGCTGTTATACCTGGTTAGAAGGCTTATGCTCTCAGCTACTGAATAAACGAATTTTCAAACAAGCCAGACTTTGCGTATTTGCATGCTAGTGCTAACAAAGAGCGAATACGTTCTATGACATGATGACATAGCTTTCGGTTGACCTAAAAAAACGATATTAAAAAAACAAAAATAGACGTGCTGTTATACCTGGTTAGAAGGCTTATGCTCTCAGCTACTGAATAAACGAATTTTCAAACAAGCCAGACTTTGCGTATTTGCATGCTAGTGCTAACAAAGAGCGAATACGTTCTATGACATGATGACATAGCTTTCGGTTGACCTAAAAAAACGATATTAAAAAAACAAAAATAGACGTGCTGTTATACCTGGTTAGAAAGCTTATGCTCTCAGCTACTGAATAAACGAATTTTCAAACAAGCCCGACTTCACTAAAAAGTGCAACAACGCCGTCAACAAAACGTGTGCAGCAGCTTCAGGTCCGGTCTTACTCCAGAAAAAGACGTCAGCTTGTAATACCACACATACTGCATTGAGTGTTCTGTAACTTTGTAGTACAAACTGCCTTTATCTACACTTCATCGATCCAACAGGTGATAGAATAAGCTTTCTAACTATGTATAATATGTCACATTTTACTTTTGTAGTACTGTTTTATATTCCAGCGAGTTGGAAACTTTGGTCTCTTTATAACTGCATTGAGGCTAACAGGTAATAGACTATCCTCTGTCTATGAGTTGGTATCTAAGGTAACAGATTAAACTCTGAATTGCAGCCCAGTTAAATGTTTTTAGTTGAATGGTAAAAATGAGCTGAACTTAATGTAAAACCATCAATCAATCAAATTAATCTCCCTTGACCTGACTTGCTTTTTAAAATGGAGCGGTTGTGCAGTGCAGATATAACGTTTTTCCAAGACCGTCTGAAGTGGCCAGCTAGCTTTATGATTCGCCGTCACTCGTCAGCATACCGTGAGTAAATCGCTGATCTCAAGTATTGATGAAGGGTTAATTTAGCTCTGAATATGTGTGTTGCAAATAAACTGGTTGCCGTGATGTTACAGCATGTATAGCATACCCTGTCTCTGCTTATACTACAGAAACTGTTCGCTCCGTTGAGCACAAAGTCGACTTTGCGTTGGCGGCAACCACACTTCACAATTTCTGCAGGAATTGTCTAGTTAGTGTGGTTGCCTTAGGGCAACTACACTATTATTATTGCACATATTATTATTATTATTATTTCTTTCCACCCATTTTTTGGACCGCTACTCCTCCCAGAGTTTTCGCACCACATACACGTGCAATATGTCAAATCGAGCGGCTTGATCGGGAATGGTGTGCTATTACTTTGTGGAAAGATTGGTTGCACGGTTTTTGAAAAATTGGAATTTTTGTGGGCAATTTTTCCCATAGAGAATGAATGGCGGAATGTTCACCTTTGTGATGTCACAATGCTTTGTCTTCTCACCCTTGTGATGTCACAATGCCCTGTCTTCTGGCAGCAGTACTCTGCTCTCTCTCTAGATTTGTACATTCGGCCATTGATCTCTATGGGGAAAAAATTGCCCACAAATTGTGCAATGCCTCATTGGACATGGTAGAGAGTCCTTTGTCCATTGGTGGAGATCAGCCTCGCCCCCCTTCCTGATTGGCCGATGTTTGATATTTCATAACTTTTGAACCGTTTGTCATAGAGAACTATGGGTGGCGTCATTGGACTCAGTAAAGACCTAGCAACCGCCTAGAACTCCATAGCAACCCCCTAGCAACACCCTAGCAACGACCTAGAACTCCATAGCAACCACCTAGCAACACCCAAGCAACCGCCTAGAACTCCATAGCAACCACCTAGCAACACCCTAGCAACACCCTAGCAACCACCTAGAACTCCATAGCAACCATCTAGCAACACCCTAGCAACGGCCTAAAACTCCATAGCAACCACCTAGCAACACCATAGCAACCTCCTAGAACTCCATAGCAACCACCTAGCAACATCCTAGCAACCACTTCGAATACCCTAGCAACACCGTAGCAACCACCTAGCAACACCCTAGCAACTGCCTAGAACTCCATAGCAACCGCCTAGCAACCACCTAGAACTCCATAGCAACCACCTAGCAACACCCTAGCAACCGCCTAGAACTCCATAGCAACCACCTAGCAACACCCTAGCAACACCCTAGCAACCACCTGGAACTCCATAGCAACCACCTAGCAACACACTAGCAACGGCCTAGAACTCCATAGCAACCACCTAGCAACACCATAGCAACCACCTAGAACTCCATAGCAACCACCTAGCAACATCCTAGCAACCACTTCGAATACCCTAGCAACCCCCTAGCAACACCCTAGCAACCGCCTAGAACTCCATAGCAACCACCTAGCATCACCATAGCAACCGCCTAGAACTCCATAGCAACCACCTAGCAACACCCTAGCAACCACCTAGAATTCCATAGCAACCACCTAGCAACACCATAGCAACGGCCTAGAACTCCATAGCAACCGCCTAGAACTCCATAGCAACCACCTACCAACACCCTAGCAACCACCTAGCAACACCATAGCAACCGCCTAGAACTCCATAGCAACCACCTAGCAACACCCTAGCAACACCCCAGCAACCACCTAGAACTCCATAGCAACCACCTTGCAACACCCTAGCAACGGCCTAGAACTCCATAGCAACCACCTAGCAACACCATAGCAACCACCTAGAACTCCATAGCAACCACCTAGCAACATCCTAGCAACCACTTAGAATACCCTAGCAACCCCCTAGCAACCACCTAGAACTCCATAGCAACCACCTAGCAACACCCTAGCAACCACCTAGAACTACATAGCAACCACCTAGCAACACCATAGCAACCGCCTAGAACTCCATAGCAACCACCAAGCAACACCATAGCAACCGCCTAGAACTCCATAGCAACCACCTAGCAACCACCTAGAACTCCATAGCAACCACCTAGCAACACCCAAGCAACCGCCTAGAACTCCATAGCAACCACCTAGCAACACCCTAGCAACACCCTAGCAACCACCTAGAACTCCATAGCAACCATCTAGCAACACCCTAGCAACGGCCTAAAACTCCATAGCAACCACCTAGCAACACCATAGCAACCTCCTAGAACTCCATAGCAACCACCTAGCAACATCCTAGCAACCACTTCGAATACCCTAGCAACACCGTAGCAACCACCTAGCAACACCCTAGCAACTGCCTAGAACTCCATAGCAACCGCCTAGCAACCACCTAGAACTCCATAGCAACCACCTAGCAACACCCTAGCAACCGCCTAGAACTCCATAGCAACCACCTAGCAACACCCTAGCAACACCCTAGCAACCACCTGGAACTCCATAGCAACCACCTAGCAACACACTAGCAACGGCCTAGAACTCCATAGCAACCACCTAGCAACACCATAGCAACCACCTAGAACTCCATAGCAACCACCTAGCAACATCCTAGCAACCACTTCGAATACCCTAGCAACCCCCTAGCAACACCCTAGCAACCGCCTAGAACTCCATAGCAACCACCTAGCATCACCATAGCAACCGCCTAGAACTCCATAGCAACCACCTAGCAACACCCTAGCAACCACCTAGAATTCCATAGCAACCACCTAGCAACACCATAGCAACGGCCTAGAACTCCATAGCAACCGCCTAGAACTCCATAGCAACCACCTACCAACACCCTAGCAACCACCTAGCAACACCATAGCAACCGCCTAGAACTCCATAGCAACCACCTAGCAACACCCTAGCAACACCCCAGCAACCACCTAGAACTCCATAGCAACCACCTTGCAACACCCTAGCAACGGCCTAGAACTCCATAGCAACCACCTAGCAACACCATAGCAACCACCTAGAACTCCATAGCAACCACCTAGCATCACCATAGCAACCGCCTAGAACTCCATAGCAACCACCTAGCAACACCCTAGCAACCACCTAGAATTCCATAGCAACCACCTAGCAACACCATAGCAATGGCCTAGAACTCCATAGCAACCGCCTAGAACTCCATAGCAACCACCTACCAACACCCTAGCAACCACCTAGCAACACCATAGCAACCGCCTAGAACTCCATAGCAACCACCTAGCAACACCCTAGCAACACCCCAGCAACCACCTAGAACTCCATAGCAACCACCTTGCAACACCCTAGCAACGGCCTAGAACTCCATAGCAACCACCTAGCAACACCATAGCAACCACCTAGAACTCCATAGCAACCACCTAGCAACATCCTAGCAACCACTTAGAATACCCTAGCAACCCCCTAGCAACCACCTAGAACTCCATAGCAACCACCTAGCAACACCCTAGCAACCACCTAGAACTACATAGCAACCACCTAGCAACACCATAGCAACCGCCTAGAACTCCATAGCAACCACCAAGCAACACCATAGCAACCGCCTAGAACTCCATAGCAACCACCTAGCAACCACCTAGAACTCCATAGCAACCACCTAGCAACACCCTAGCAACGGCCTAGAACTCCATAGCAACCACCTAGCAACACCCTAGCAACCACCTAGAACTCCATAGCAACCACCTAGCAACACCCTAGCAACAGCCTAGAACTCCATAGCAACCACCTAGAAACACCATAGCAACTGCCTAGAACTCCATAGCAACCACCTAGCAACATCCTAGCAACCACCTAGAACTCCATAGCAACCACGTAGCAACACCCTAGCAACGGCCTAGAACTCCATAGCAACCACCGAGCAACACCCTGGCAACCACGTGGAACACCATAGCAACCACCTAGCAACACCCATGCAACCAGCTGGAACACCATAACAACTGCCTAGCAACACCCTAGCAACCACCTATAACTCCATAGCAACCACCTAGCAACATCCTAGCAACAGACTGGAACACTATAACTGCCTAGCAACACCCTAGCAACCGCCTAGAACTCCATAGAACCACCTAGCAACACCGTAGCAACAGCCTCAAACTCCATAGCAACATCCTAGCAACACCCTTGACACCACCTAAAACACCAAAGTCACCACCAGAACATCATAGCAACTACCTTCCACTGTTCACTCTTTTTAGTAGAAAGTCGACTTTGCATTGGCGGCAACCACACTTCACAATTTCTGCAGGAATTGTCTAGTTATTATTATTATTCTTTCCGCCTGATTTTTGGACCGCTACTCCTCCCAGAGTTTTCGCACCACATACACGTGCAATATGTCAAATCGAGCGGCTTGATCGGGAATGGTGTGCTATTACTTTGTGGAAAGATTGGTTGCACGGTTTTTGAAAAATTTGAATTTTTGTAGGCAATTTTTCCCCATAGGGAATGAATGGCGGAATGTTCACCCTTGTGATGTCACAATGCTCTGTCTTCTCACCCTTGTGATGTCACAATGCCCTGTCTGCTAGCAGCAGTACTCTGGTCTCTCTCTAGATTTGAACATTCTGCCATTCATCTCTATGGGGAAAAATTGCCCACAAATTGTGCAATGCCTCATTGGACATAGTAGAGAGTCCTTTGTCCATTGGTGTAGATCAGCCTTGCCCCCCTTCCTGATTGGCCGATGTTTGATATTTCATAACTTTTGAACCGTTTGTCATAGAGAACTATGGGTCGCGTCATTGGACTCAGTAAAGACCTAGCAACCGCCTAGAACTCAATAGCAAACCCCTAGCAACACCCTAGCAACCACCTAGAACACCCTAGCAACGGCCTAGAACTCCATAGCAACCACCTAACAACACACTAGCAAACACCTGGAACACCATAGCAAATGCCTGGCAACACCCTAGCAACCGGCTATAACGCCATTGAAACCACCTAGCAACACCATAGTAACCACCTAGAACACCATAGCAACCACTTAGCAACACCCTAGCAACCACCTGGAATACCATAGCAACCACCTAGCAACACCCTCGGAACAATCTGGAACACCATAACAACTGCCTAGCAACACCCTAGCAACCACATGGAACACCATAGCAACGACCTAGCAACACCCTAGCAACCACCTGGAACACCATAACAACTGCCTAGCAACACCCGAGCAACCGCCTAAAACTCCATAGCAACCACCTAGCAACATCCTAGCAACCACTTTGAATACCCTAGCAACCGCCTAGCAACACCCTAGCAACCACCTGGAACACCATAGCAACCACCTAGCAACACCCTAGCAACAATCTGGAACACCATAACAACTGCCTAGCAACACCCTAGCAACCATATGGAACACCATAGCAACGACCTAGCAACACCCTAGCAACCACCTAGAACTCCATAGCAACCACCTAGCAACACCCTAGCAACCGCATAGAACTCCATAGCAACCACCTAGCAACATCCTAGCAACCACTTTGAATACCCTAGCAACCCCCTAGCAACACCCTAGCAACCACCTAGAACTCCATAGCAACCACCTAGCAACACCCTAGCAACCGCCTAGAACTCCATAGCAACCACCTAGCAACACCATAGCAACCGCCTAGAACTCCATAGCAACCACCTAGCAACACCCTAGCAACCACCTAGAACTCCATAGCAACTACCTAGCAACACCCTAGCAACGGCCTAGAACTCCATAGCAACCACCTAACAACACACTAGCAACCACCTATAACTCCATAGCAACCGCCTAGCAACACCCTAGCAACCGCCTAGAACTCCATAGCAACCACCTAGCAACACCCTAGCAACCACCTAGAACTCCATAGCAACCACCTAGCAACACCCTAGCAACCACCTGGAACACCATAGCAAATACTGGCAACACCCTAGCAACCACCTAGCAACACCATAGCAACCACCTGGAACACCATAACAACTGCCTAGCAACACCCTAGCAACTGCCTATAACTCCATAGCAACCACCTAGCAACATCCTAGCAACCACTTAGAATACCCTAGCAACCCCCTAGCAACACCCTAGCAACCACCTCGAACTCCATAGCAACCACCTAGAAACACCCTAGCAACCACCTGGAACACCATAACAACTGCCTAGCAACACCCTAGCAACTGCCTAGAACTCCATAGCAACCACCTTGCAACACCCTAGCAACCACCTGGAACACCATAGCAACCACCTAGCAACACCCTAGCAACCACCTGGAACACCATAACAACTGCCTAGCAACACCATAGCAACCACCTAGCAACATCCTAGCAACCACCTAGAATACCCTAGCAACACCCTAGCAACCACCTAGAACTCCATAGCAACCACCTAGCAACACCCTAGCAACCACCTGGAACACCATAACAACTGCCTAGCAACACCATAGCAACCACCTAGCAACATCCTAGCAACCACCTAGAATACCTTAGCAACACCCTAGCAACCACCTAGAACTCCATAGCAACCACCTAGCAACAACCTAGCAACTGCCTAGAACTCCATAGCAACCACCTAGCAACACCCTAGCAACCACCTAGAACTCCATAGCAACCACCTAGCAACACCCTAGCAACGGCCTAGAACTCCATAGCAACCACCTAGCAACACCATAGCAACCACCTAGCAACACCCTAGCAACCACCTAGCAACACCATAGCAACCGCCTAGAACTCCATAGGAACCACCTAGCCACACCCTAGCAACCACCTGGAACACCATAGCAACCGCCTAGCAACACCCTAGCAACCACCTGGAACTCCATAGCAACCACCCAACAACAAACTAGCAACCACCTGGAACACCGTAGCAAATGCCTAGCAACACCCTAGCAACCATATGGAACACCATAGCAACGGCCTAGCAACACCCTAGCAACCACCTAACAACACACTAGCAACCACCTAGCAACACCCTAGCAACCGCATAGAACTCCATAGCAACCACCTAGCAACATCCTAGCAACCACTTTGAATACCCTAGCAACCCCCTAGCAACACCCTAGCAACCACCTAGAACTCCATAGCAACCACCTAGCAACACCCTAGCAACCGCCTAGAACTCCATAGCAACCACCTAGCAACACCATAGCAACCGCCTAGAACTCCATAGCAACCACCTAGCAACACCCTAGCAACCACCTAGAACTCCATAGCAACTACCTAGCAACACCCTAGCAACGGCCTAGAACTCCATAGCAACCACCTAACAACACACTAGCAACCACCTATAACTCCATAGCAACCGCCTAGCAACACCCTAGCAACCGCCTAGAACTCCATAGCAACCACGTAGCAACACCCTAGCAACCACCTAGAATTCCATAGCAACCACCTAGCAACACCCTAGCAACCACCTGGAACACCATAGCAAATACTGGCAACACCCTAGCAACCACCTAGCAACACCATAGCAACCACCTGGAACACCATAACAACTGCCTAGCAACACCCTAGCAACTGCCTATAACTCCATAGCAACCACCTAGCAACATCCTAGCAACCACTTAGAATACCCTAGCAACCCCCTAGCAACACCCTAGCAACCACCTCGAACTCCATAGCAACCACCTAGAAACACCCTAGCAACCACCTGGAACACCATAACAACTGCCTAGCAACACCCTAGCAACTGCCTAGAACTCCATAGCAACCACCTTGCAACACCCTAGCAACCACCTGGAACACCATAGCAACCACCTAGCAACACCCTAGCAACCACCTGGAACACCATAACAACTGCCTAGCAACACCATAGCAACCACCTAGCAACATCCTAGCAACCACCTAGAATACCTTAGCAACACCCTAGCAACCACCTAGAACTCCATAGCAACCACCTAGCAACACCCTAGCAACCACCTGGAACACCATAACAACTGCCTAGCAACACCATAGCAACCACCTAGCAACATCCTAGCAACCACCTAGAATACCTTAGCAACACCCTAGCAACCACCTAGAACTCCATAGCAACCACCTAGCAACAACCTAGCAACTGCCTAGAACTCCATAGCAACCACCTAGCAACACCCTAGCAACCACCTAGAACTCCATAGCAACCACCTAGCAACACCCTAGCAACGGCCTAGAACTCCATAGCAACCACCTAGCAACACCATAGCAACCACCTAGCAACACCCTAGCAACCACCTAGCAACACCATAGCAACCGCCTAGAACTCCATAGGAACCACCTAGCCACACCCTAGCAACCACCTGGAACACCATAGCAACCGCCTAGCAACACCCTAGCAACCACCTGGAACTCCATAGCAACCACCCAACAACAAACTAGCAACCACCTGGAACACCGTAGCAAATGCCTAGCAACACCCTAGCAACCACCTAGAACACCCTAGCAACGGCCTAGAACTCCATAGCAATCACCTAACAACACACTAGCAACCACCTGGAACACCATAACAAGTGCATTATTGCACATATTATTATTATTAGTGTGGTTGCCTTAGGGCAACTACACTATTATTATTGCACATATTATTATTATTATTCTATCTTTCCACCCATTTTTTGGACCGCTACTCCTCCCAGAGTTTTCGCACCACATACACATGCAATATGTCAAATCGAGCGGCCTGATCGGGAATAGAGCGTTATTACTTTGTGGAAAGATTGGTTGCACGGTTTTTGAAAAATTTGTGATGTCACAATGCTCTGTCTTCTCACCCTTGTGATGTCACAATGCCCTTTCTTCTGGCAGCAGTACTCTGGGTCTCTCTCTAGATTTGAACATTCGGCCATTCATCTCTATGGGGAAAAATTGCCCACAAATTGTGCAATGCCTCATTGGACATGGTAGAGAGTCCTTTGTCCATTGGTGGAGATCAGCCTCGCCCCCCTTCCTGATTGGCAGATGTTTGATATTTCATAACTTTTGAACCGTTTGTCATAGAGAACAATGGGTTGCGTCATTGGACTCAGTAAAGACCTAGCAACCACCTAGAACTCCATAGCAACCACCTAGCAACACCCTAGCAACGGCCTAGAACTCCATAGCAACCACCTAGCAACACCATAGCAACCACCTAGAACTCCATAGTAACCACCTAGCAACATCCTAGCAACCACTTCGAATACCCTAGCAACCCCCTAGCAACACCCTAGCAACCACCTAGAACTCCATAGCAACCACCTAGCAACACCCTAGCAACCGCCTAGAACTCCATAGCAACCGCCTAGCAACACCCTAGCAACCACCTAGAACTCCATAGCAACCACCTAGCAACACCCTAGCAACCGCCTGGAACTCCATAGCAACCACCTAGCAACACCCTAGCAACACCCTAGCAACCACCTAGAACTCCATAGCAACCACCTAGCAACACACTAGCAACGGCCTAGAACTCCATAGCAACCACCTAGCAACACCATAGCAACCACCTAGAACACCAAAGCAACCACCTAGCAACATCCTAGCAACCACTTCGAATACCCTAGCAACCCCCTAGCAACACCCTAGCAACCACCAAGAACTCCATAGCAACCACCTAGCAACACCCTAGCAACCGCCTAGAACTCCATAGCAACCACCTAGCAACACCATAGCAACCGCCTAGAACTCCATAGCAACCACCTAGCAACACCCTAGCAACGGCCTAGAACTCCATAGCAACCACCTAGCAACACCATAGCAACCACCTAGAACTCCATAGCAACCACCTAGCAACATCCTAGCAACCACTTCGAATACCCTAGCAACCCCCTAGCAACACCCTAGCAACCACCTAGAACTCCATAGCAACCACCTAGCAACACCCTTGCAACCGCCTAGAACTCCATAGCAACCACCTAGCAACACCATAGCAACCGCCTAGAACTCCATAGGAACCACCTAGCAACACCCTAGCAACCGCCTAGAACTCCATAGCAACCAACTAGCAACACCCTAGCAACAGCCTAGAACTCCATAGCAACCACCTAGCAACACCATAGCAACTGCCTAGAATTCCTTAACAACCACCTAGCAACACCATGGCAACTGCCTAGAACTCCATAGCAACATCCTAGCAACACCCTAGCAACTACCTGGAACACCCTAGCAACCACTTGGAACACCATAACAACTGCCTAGCAACACCCTAGCAACCGCCTATAACTCCATAGCAACCACCTAGCAACATCCTAGCAACCACTTAGAATACCCTAGCAACCCCCTAGCAACCACCTGGAACTCCATAGCAACCACCTAACAACACACTAGCAACCACCTGGAACACCATAGCAAATGCCTAGCAACACCCTAGCAACCAGCTTTAACTCCATAGCAAATGCCTAGCAACACCCTAGCAACTGCCTATAACTCCATAGCAACCACCTAGCAACATCCTAGCAGCCACTTAGAATACCCTTGCAACACCCTAGCAACTGCCTATAACTACATAGCAAATGCCTAGCAACACCCTAGCAACCGGCTATAACTCCATAGAAACCACCTAGCAACACCCTAGCAACCACCTGGAACACCATAACAACTGCCTAGCTACACCCTAGCAACCGCCTAGAACTCCATAGCAACCACCTAGCAACATCCTAGCAACCACTTAGCATACCCTAGCAACCACCTAGCAATGCCCTAGCAACCACCTGGAGCTCAATAGCAACCACCTGAAACTCCATAGCAACCACCTAGCACCACCCTAGCGACCGCCTAGAATTCCATGAAACCACTTAGAACTCCATAGAACCACCTAGCAAGACCCTAGCAACTGCCTCAGACATCATAGCAACTACCTACCACTTTTCACTCCGTTCAGCACAAGTCGACTTTGCGTTGGCGGCAAACACACTTCACAATTTCTGCAGGAATTGTCTAGTTAGTGTGGTTGCCTTAGGGCAACTACACTATTATTATTGCAAATATTATTATTATTCATATATTTTATTCTTTCCACCCATTTTTTGGACCGCTACTCCTCCCAGAGTTTTCACACCACATACACGTGCCATATGTCAAAATGACCGGCTTCTTTGGGAATCGTGTGCTATTACTTTGTGGAAAGTTTCGCTGCACGGTTTTTTAGAAATATTAATTTTTATGCCCAATTTTTCCCCATAGAGATGAATGGAGAAGGTGACGTCATTCATATGCGAACGGTGAAGTTACAGCATTGGTCGGCTTTGCACACGTGATGCGGTCAGCTCTACGGTCTCAGCAGGCAGGATAGGAAATAGCTGATTGCGGAAGTGAAAGAACGATATCCAAAATGAAAAATTACAAATGAAAACGCTGTCAGCTAGGTATATCAACAAACATATGGCTTAGGCATACCCAGAAGTCCTCAATAATAATAGTATTTCACGAGACATTACGCTAATTCGTTGACGACGTTTCGTCACATGCAGTGTCTTAGAATGCTAGTGCTAACAAACAGTGAACGGCTTTAATGCGATAATGAGAGCACTTTCGGTTGACCTAAAAAAACGATATAAAAAAACCAACAATATACGTGCTGTTATACCTGGTTAGAAAGCTTATGCTCTCAGCTACTGAATAAACGAATTTTCAAACAAGCCAGACTTTGCGTATTTGCATGCTAGTGCTAACAAAGAGCGAATACGTTCTATGACATGATGACATAGCTTTCGGTTGACCTAAAAAAACGATATTAAAAAAACAAAAATAGACGTGCTGTTATACCTAGTTAGAAAGCTTATGCTCTCAGCTACTGAATAAACGAATTCTCAAACAAGCCAGACTGTACTGAAAACTGGAACAACGCCGTCAACAGCACGTGTGCAGCAGCTTCAGGTCCGGTCTAACTCCAGAAATTTGGGTCAGCTAACACGTAGTAGGCTATCCTGTGTCTATGAGTTCGTATCTAAGGTAACAGATTAAACTCTGAATTGCAGCACAGTTAAATGTTTTTATTTGAATGGTAAAAATGAGCTGAACTTAACGTAAAACCATAAATCAATCACATTAATCTCCCTAGCCCTGTCTTGCTTTTTAAAATGGAGCGGTTGTGCAGTGCAGATATAACGTTTTTCCAAGACCCTCTGAAGTGGCCAGCTAGCTTTATGATTCGCCGTCACTCGTCACAGCATACCGTGAGTAAATCGCTGATCTCAAGTATTGATGAAGGGTTAATTTAGCTCTGAATACGTGTGTTGCAAATGAACTCGTTGCCGTGATGTTATATCATGTATACCATACTATGTCTCTGCTCATGCTACAGAAACTGTTCGCTCCGTTCAGCACAAAGTTGACTTTGTGTTGGTGGCAACCACACTTCACAATTTCTGCAGGAATTGTCTAGTTAGTGTGGTTGCCTTAGGCAAGCACACTATTATTATTGCACATATTATTATTATTATTTCTTTCCACCCATTTTTTGGACCGCTACTCCTCCCAGAGTTTTCGCACCACATACACGTGCAATATGTCAAATCGAGCGGCTTGATCGGGAATGGTGTGCTATTACTTTGTGGAAAGATTGGTTGCACGGTTTTTGAAAAATTTGAATTTTTGTGGGCAATTTTTCCCATAGAGAATGAATGGCGGAATGTTCACCTTTGTGATGTCACAATGCTCTGTCTTCTCACCCTTGTGATGTCACAATGCCCTGTCTTCTGGCAGCAGTACTCTGGTCTCTCTCTAGATTTGAACATTCGGCCATTCATCTCTATGGGGAAAAATTGCCCACAAATTGTGCAATACCTCATTGGACATGGTAGAGAGTCCTTTGTCCATTGGTGGAGATCAGCCTCGACCCCCTTCCCGATTGGCCGATGTTTGATATTTCATAACTTTTGAACCGTTTGTCATAGAGAACTATGGGTCGTGTCATTGGACTCAGTAAAGACCTAGCAACCGCCTAGAACTCCATAGCAACCCCTAGCAACACCCTAGCAACGGCCTAGAACTCCATAGCAACCACCTAACAACACACTAGCAACCACCTGGAACACCATAGCAAATGCCTGGCAACACCCTAGCAACCGGCTATAACGCCATAGCAAACACCTAGCAACACCCTAGCAACCACCTGGAAAACCATAGCAACCACCTAGCAACACCCTAGCAACAATCTGGAACACCATAACAACTGCCTAGCAACACCCTAGCAACCACCTGGAACACCATAGCATCGACCTAGCGACACCCTAGCAACCACCTAGAACGCCATAGCAACCACCTAGCAACACCCTAGCAACCGCCTAGAACTCCATAGCAACCACCTAGCAACACCCTAGCAACCACCTAGAACTCCATAGCAACCACCTAGCAACACCCTAGCAACGGCCTAGAACTCCATAGCAACCACCTAGCAACACCCTAGCAACGGCCTAGAACTCCATAGCAACCACCTAGCAACACCATAGCAACTGCCTAGAACTCCATAGCAACCACCTAGCAACACCATAGCAACTGCCTAGAACTCCATAGCAACCACCTTGAACTCCATAGCAACCACCTAGCAACACCCTAGCAACCGCCTAGAACTCCATAGCAACCACCTAGCAACACCATAGCAACGGCCTAGAACTCCATAGCAACCACCTAGCAACACCCTAGCAACCACCTAGCAACACCATAGCAACCGCCTAGAACTCCATAGCAACCACCTAGCAACACCCTAGCAACCACCTGGAAAACCATAGCAACCACCTAGCAACACCCTAGCAACCACTTGGAACACCATAACTGCCTAGCAACACCCTAGCAACCACTTGGAACACCATAGCAACCACCTAGCAACACCCTAGCAACCACCTAGAACTCCATAGCAACCACCTAGCAACACCCTAGCAACCGCCTAGAACTCCATAGCAACCACCTAGCAACACCCTAGCAACGGCCTAGAACTCCTTAGCAACCACCGAGCAACACCATAGCAACTGCCTAGAACTCCATAGGAACCACCTAGCAACACCCTAGCAACCACTTGGAACACCATAACAACTGCCTAGCAACACCCTTGCAACCACTTGGAACACCATAACAACTGCCTAGCAACACCCTAGCAACCTCCTATAACTTCATAGCAACCACCTAGAATACCCTAGCAACCCCCAAGTAACCACCTGGAACTCCATAGCAACCACCCAACAACACACTAGCAACCACCTGGAACACCATAGCAAATGCCTAGCAACACCACAGCAACCACCTAGAACTCCATAGCAACCACCTAGCAACACCCTAGCAACCACCTGGCAACACCATAGCAACCACCTAGCAACACCCTAGCAACCAGTTGGAACACCATAACTGCCTAGAAACACCCTAGCAACCACTTGGAACACCATAGCAACCACCTAGCAACACCCTAGCAACCACCTAGAACTCCATAGCAACCACCTAGCAACACCCTAGCAACCACCTAGAACTCAATAGCAACCACCTAGCAACACCCTAGCAACCACCTAGAACTCCATAGCAACCACCTAGCAACACCCTAGCAACCGCCTAGAACTCCATAGCAACCCCCTAGCAACCACCTAGAACACCCTAGCAACGGCCTAGAACTCCATAGCAACCACCTAACAACACACTAGCAACCACCTGGAACACCATAGCAAATGCCTGGCAACACCCTAGCAACCGGCTATAACGCCATAGCAAACACCTAGCAACACCATAGCAACCATCTAGAACACCATAGCAACCACCTGGAACACCATAGCAAATGCCTAGCAACACACTAGCAACCGGCTATAACTCCATAGCAACCAACTAGCAAAACCATAGCAACCACTTAGAATACCCTAGCAACCACCTATAACTCCATAGCAACATCCTAGCAACCACCTAGAATACCCTAGCAACACCCTAGCAACCGCCTAGCAACACCATAGCAACTAACTAGCAACACCCAAGCAACCGCCTAGAACTCCATAGCAACCAACTAGCAACACCCTAGCAACCACCTAGAACTCCATAGCAACCAACTAGCAACACCATAGCAACCACTTAGAATACCCTAGCAACCACCTATAACTCCATAGCAACATCCTAGCAACCACCTAGAATACCCTAGCAACACCCTAGCAACCGCCTAGCAACACCATAGCAACTAACTAGCAACACCCAAGCAACCGCCTAGAACTCCATAGCAACCAACTAGCAACACCCTAGCAACCACCTAGAACTCCATAGCAACCACCTAGCAACACCGTAGCAACGGCCTAGAACTCCATAGCAACCACCTAGCAACACCATAGCAACCACCTAGAACTCCATAGCAACCACCTAGCAACACCCTAGCAACGGCCTAGAACTCCATAGCAACCACCTAGCTAAACCATAGCAACCACCTAGAACTCCATAGAAACCACCTAGCAACATCCTAAGAACCACTTTGAATACCCTAGCAACCCCCTAGCAACACCCTAGAAACCACCTAGAACTCCATAGCAACCTCCTAGCAACACCCTAGCAACCGCCTAGAACTCCACAGCAACCACCTAGCAACACCCTAGCAACCACCTAGAATTCCCTAGCAACCACCTAGCAACACCCTAGCAACGGCCTAGAACTCCATAGCAACCACCTAGCAACACCATAGCAACCACCTAGAACTCCACAGCAACCACCTAGCAACATCCTAGCAACCACTTCGAATACCCTAGCAACCACCTAGCAACACCCTAGCAACCGCCTAGAATTCCATAGCAACCACCTAGCAACACCCTAGCAACCACCTAGCAACACCATAGCAATCGCCTAGAACTCAATTGCAACCACCTAGCAACACCCTAGCAACCACCTGGAACACCATAGCAACCACCTAGCAACACCCTAGCAACCACTTGGAACACCATAACAACTGCCTAGCAACACCCTAGCAACCGCCTATAACTCCATAGCAACCACCTAGCAACATCCTAGCAACCACTTAGAATACCCTAGCAACCCCCTAGCAACCACCTGGAACTCCATAGCAACCACCTAACAACACACTAGCAACCACCTGGAACACCATAACAAATGCCTAGCAACACCCTAGCAACCAACTTTAACTCCAAAGCAACCACCTAGCAACACCCTAGCAAACACCTGGAACACCATAGCAACCATCTAGCAACACTATAGCAACCACCTAGCAACGTGCTAGCAACTACCTAGAATACCCTAGCAACACCCTAGCAACTGCCTATAACTCCATAGCAAATGCCTAGCAACACCCTAGCAACTGCCTATAACTCCATAGCAACCACCTAGCAACATCCTAGCAGCCACCTAGAATACCCTAGCAACACCCTAGCAACTGCCTATAACTCCATAGCAAATGCCTAGCAACACCCTAGCAACCGGCTATAACTCCATAGCAACCACCTAGCAACACCCTAGCAACCACCTGGAACACCATAACAACTGCCTAGCTACACCCTAGCAACCGCCTAGAACTCCATAGCAACCACCTAGCAACATCCTAGCAACCACTTAGCATACCCTAGCAACCACCTAGCAATGCCCTAGCAACCACCTGGAGCTCAATAGCAACCACCTGAAACTCCATAGCAACCACCTAGCACCACCCTAGCAACCACCTGGAGCTCAATAGCAACCACCTAGCAACATCCTAGCAAACACCTAGAATACCCTAGCAACACCCTAGCAACCGCCTATAACTCCATAGCAAATGCCTAGCAACACCCTAGCAACCGGCTATAACTCCATAACAACCACCTAGCAACACCATAGCAACAACCAAGAACCCCATAGCAACAACCTAGCAACACCCTAACGACCACCTAGCACTCCATAGCAACCACTTGGAACACCATAGCAACCACCTAGAACTCCATAGCAACCACCTAGCAACACCCTAGCAACAACCTGGAACACCATAACAACTGCCTTGCAACACCCTAGCAACCGCCTTTAACTCCATAGCAACCACATATCAATGCCCTAGCAACCTCCTGGAACACCATATCAACCACCTAGCAACATCCTAGCAACAGCCTAGAACTCCATAGCAACCACCTAGAACACCCTAGCAACCACCTGGAACACCATAGCAACCACCTAGCAACACCCTAGAAACCTCCTGGAACACCATATCAACCACCTAGCAACATCCTAGCAACAGCCTAGAACTCCATAGCAACCACCTAGAACACCCTAGCAACCACCTAGAACTCCATAGAACCACCTAGCAACACCGTAGCAACTGCCTCAAACTCCATAGCAACACCCTTGACCCCACCTAAAACATCAAAGTAACCACCAGAACATCATAGCAACTACCTTCCACTGTTCACGCAGTTCAGCAGAAAGTCGACTTTGCATTGGCGGCAACCACACTTCACAATTTCTGCAGGAATTGTCTAGTTAGTGTGGTTGCCTTAGGCAAACATATTCTTTATTTATTATTATTATTCCACCCATTTTTTGGACCGCTACTCCTCCCAGAGTTTTCGCACTACATACACGTGCAATATGTCAAATCAAGCGGGAATGGTGTGCTATTACTTTGTGGAAAGTTTGGGTGCACGGTTTTTGAGAAATTCCACTTTTTTTGGGAAATTTTTCCCATAGAGAATGAATGGCGGAATGTTCACCCTTGTGATGTCACAATGCTCTGTCTTCTCAACCTTGTGATGTCACAATGCTCTGTCTTCTAGCAGCAGTGCTCTGGTCTCTCTCTAGATTTGAACATTCTGCCATTCATCTCTATGGGGAAAAATTGCCCACAAATTGTGCAATGCCTCATTGGACATGGTCGAGAGTCCTATGTCCATTGGTGTAGATCAGCCTCGCCCCCCTTCCTGATTGGCCGATGTTTGATATTTCATAACTTATGAACCGTTTGTCATAGAGAACTATGGGTCGCGTCATTGGACTCAGTGAAGACCTAGCAACCGCCTAGAACTCCATAGCAACCCCCTAGCAACACCCTAGCAACCACCTAGAACACCCTAGCAACCGCCTAGAACTCCATAGCAACCACCTAACAACACACTAGCAACCACCTGGAACACCATAGCAAATGCCTAGCAACACCCTAGCAACCGGCTATAATTCCATAGCAACCACCTAGCAACACCCTAGCAACCACCTGGAACACCATAGCAACCACCTAGCAACACCCTAGCAACAACCTGGAACACCATAACAACTGCCTAGCAACACCCTAGCAACCGCCTACAACTCCATAGCAAATGCCTAGCAACACCCTAGCAACCGCTATATCTCCATAGCAACCACCTAGCAACACCATAGCAACCACCTAGAACTCCATAGCAACCACCTAGCAACACCTTAGCAACCACTTAGAATACCCTAACAACCCCCTAGCAACACCCTAGCAACCACCTAGAACACCATAACTGCCAAGCAACACCCTAGCAACCACCTAGCAACATCCTAGCAACCACCTAGAATACCCTAGCAACACCCTGTGTCTGTTAGGATTATTATTATTCTTATTTTTCTCCGCTAAAAGTGTCTGAGGCTCAGCAACCATATGTCCTGCAGCAACCAAATTTGGTAGATGGGTTCCTATGGGCCCCCACTACTCAGGCACTATAAATCACCTATGTCGGCCAGATGGTGGCGCTATAACAAAGGGTTATGCGTAAAAGGTCATAACTCCCACACCATAAGTCCGATCAACACAAAACTTCGTCGACATATGCACCTGAACGTGCTCTATACCTTTGCTATTGGGACTACCTGTGTCTGCCATATTGTTTGCCCGCCATTTTGACTTTTTAGTTGGGGTGTGGAAGCTTTCTCTGCTAAAATGTCTGAGGCTCAGCAACAATAAGATAGGTTCTGAGTTTCTGTGCACACGCGCAAAAACACTTTGGTATAATAAAACAATGACGGTAATACATATATAGTCCGCTTCGTTCCGTTGCTACCATAACATAACAGACTATCTTGTGTCTACAGCTGCAGTTTCTCGCTGCAATTTCTAACATTGAATATTCACAAAAGACGCAATTTATGCTGTACTCTGCCAATGTCTAAATAAATAATACGCTATGGTAAAGCTTTGAGAGGATGAATCATTACTTTTCTTTGACATGGATCCATTTGAAGACAATAACGGGTGAGTTGGTTTACTCTTTAAATCCGTCATTATGCTGAGAGAAATCATATTCTCAATTTAATCTCTAAATTGATTGTAAAGTTAGGGTTGTAACTAGTTAGCTGTTTCGTAGGTGACTTAGTTAATGCACTCGTCTTAACTATTGCTTGTATTTTTGCATAGACTGCGTTGTTGCTGTTCTCGTTTGTGTTAGTGTTAATCAGTTTAACCTACAGGGTCCATGTTGAACTATGCGGTTGTTCCCGGCACTTGGAACGGTAGGCTACTGCCCTCTAGGGTTTTCGACACACTTGTTCCTGGTTATGGTTATACACTTTGTTGTACGTCGCTCTGGATAAGAGCATCTGCCAAATGCCTGTAATGTACTGTAATGTGATATTCCGTAGCACAAGATAAACCAGACATTAGCTCTAAAATATGCCAATACAGAAGTGAAAACGCTGCTCACTGAATAACAAAATAAACGAGACAATTAAAAAAAAAAATTATACCATGTCATTCTACAGTCAATATCTGGGACTAAACATTGAATAAATATACAATCTTACCATTGTTTCTACCCGTAGAGCTGTCCCTTTTGCGACTGAGTGAGCATATATTGTCTTGGACAATCCGTCTGTGAAATAGACGCGCATTTGTGGTTACCTTCAAAAATAGCTCTGCGTAATACCACACCTGTTGCTTACGGCGTTGTCGCCCTTTTTAGTACAATTTGGCTTGATTGACAATTCATGTATTCAGTAGGTGAGAGTATAAGCTTTCTAACGATGTATAACATGTCTGATTTTGCTTTTGGAATAGCGTTTTATCGGTCAGCGTAACCGAAAATTTTCTTATATGCCAGTGTCTAAATAAATAATACGGTAGGCTATT
The DNA here is from genome assembly GCF_013347855.1 of Anguilla anguilla. Lineage (NCBI taxonomy): Eukaryota > Metazoa > Chordata > Actinopteri > Anguilliformes > Anguillidae > Anguilla > Anguilla anguilla. The sequence continues at coordinate 24,617,125 of NC_049205.1, read as the reverse complement.
CTGCGAGCACTACGCAGGTCGCGAGTTGATATTTTTTCTTTTGTTTCGTTTTTTCTCAATGCCCTATCTATTATTTGAAATGTGTATTATTCTTCTATCTGTCTCTGAGGCGCTCTGAAATGTGCATTCTCTGCTAAGCTGAGCAATGGATTGGAATAAATGTCTGACGTAGTGTTGCACGGTATTCCAAAACTTCAGCACTTTCTCGGTACTTAAAAAAAAAAAAAAAAGAAAAAAAAAAGAAAAAGAAAAAAAAAAGAAACGGTTCGGTATTAGAATATTCCGACGTTCGGTAGTTTTGAGTCAAATGTAAAAGCCAGGGAAAAATTGTCTTCCGCATTACTGATTGAGAGGATGAAAAGTGTAATTTGTCAATCTTCGCTAGAAGGCAGTAGCAACTAAGGTTGCCAAGTGAGCTGACTTGCGCTTGTGCACTCAGCTCCTTGATACAGCGCAAGCTTTGACTCAGTTCACTTCAGTAGCAATAGGTGTTCCAATTTGGAAATATTTTATTATAGATAGATGCTGTATTGTTATTAAAATATGCTGTTTTAAAATCTATTTAAAGGTGAAAGACCTGTTTTAAAGATTATTTAGTTTACAACTGTTCAATTTTTGAAATATATTTAACATTTTTCTATTGTTCAGTGTTGTTACATTATAGGCCTATGCATATTCATATGTTGAAGAGGCTTCAACTTAAAGGTTGTTAATGAACCAGGTTGTTAATAAACCATGAATTCAAAAATGAGGTCAAAGCTTGTGGACATTACGTTTCTGATCTATTAAGGTAATTTCAGTATCGTTAGGTACTGAGTATCGAATTAGCATCGTTTAAGTTTCAGGTATCATTTCAGTATTGAGTATCGTGATACTTAACCTGGTATCAGTATCAAGGTCAAAATTTAGGTATCCTGACAACACTAGTGTGACGCCTTTTTTAGTTGCGGCGCAGAAACACTGCAGCTGTGCATACACGCCGGGCCATCTAAGTGTTACGACATGCCATCTAAGTGTTACGACATAGTAAAGGCCTTTACGGGAAGCGGCCAGGACACATCCATGGCGACGCAACCAAGTCATCCGACAGCGTCTCTTCACACAAAATTGGCCATAAGTCATGAATATTTTATACAATCATCATGATATTCAGTAGATATGTTGGGTGAAGGTATATGATCATGAGGACAAGGCCATTTTAAAATTGTTTGTCTACGACTATTTCCACCATAAATACGGAATAATAAATCCTCAGACTCTATTAGCAACAGTGACCGGCGAGTGTTATTTCCTCTGGAGACATCCACTGGGACAACCCGAAGAACGCATACAGGTTTGTTTTAAGCCTGGTGGCTAAGCTTGCCTTTACCAGCCATAATGCCTCCCCTTACCTTCGCTCCTCATTGCTCTGGCTGTCTCCAGTTAATGCAAAAGATCGCTGAACTTGAAGGCAGTATCTCCACACTATGTCAAATAAAGGAGGATGAGCAGCTTCTGGACTCTCTGGTGGCACTGGCCTCTCGTGGCAGATGACGACGCCACTCTCCCTTGGCTCGGTCCCAACACCACGGGTGAGCTGGTACCATCCATCATCTCGTCTGCTCCTGTGGCGGATCCCTGGCCCTGGCTCGGAACAAAACCGAAGACCCTGACCTGCTCCACACCCTCTGGGTTGGGGCCTTGGGTCGGCGTCCAGGGAAACAATCAGCGGGGAAGCGGTCACCCCTACAACCTACAGCCTGATGCCCCCTCAGCTGGATAACACAAACCGGTATCAGGCCCTCGCGGAGTTGGACAGCCCTCCCCCATCCAGACAGCGGGAGCCCTCCACTCAGCCATCTTCCTTCCCAAGTGGCGCTGCTGAACTGCGTATGCGTCTTTCTCGCTGCCGGGAGCATCGTCGTCCTGCAGCCAACGTTACCTCCCGGGCTACAGAACCCCCACCGGACCGATGTCCCCCGCCTGCCCCTCGGGACACAGACAACTCGCAGGTCAGAAGCCCACCGCCTCACTCTCAGGTTTCACTGATAATCAGTGACTCCATTATCAGGATTATCAGGGCTAAAACTGCAGTGACCCATTGTTTTCCTGGTGCTACGGTCCTAGATATTTTGGAGCATACCCCGAGCCTTCTTGAAAAATACCCTGACGTTCGTAACGTTATAGTCCATGTTGGCACAAATGATACCTCAAAACAACAATCGGAAATACTGAAACGTGACTTTTCTCATCTTTTTAACTTACTCAAGTCCTGTGGCAAACATGTTTTTATCTCTGGTCCAATCCCCACTTTCAGTCGGCTTCCGGGTCGTTTCAGTAGAATCCTCAGTCTCCATACACGGCTACAGTCTGTATGCTTGTCGTCCAATATGGTTTTTATTGACAATTGCAAACTTTTTTGAGAGCACAGAGCCTTTTACAAGGACGATGGAATCCACTGCAATGCCCTGGGTGCCAGAAGTCTTTCCGCAAACATTTTTTACTCGGTCCAATCCTCCGGACGCAAGTGACTAATTACTCACCACGCACACCTGGACTCAACACTGGTCAATAATCGGCGCTCGCTTTCTTCCCCACATTGTCGAACCACTACCTCTTTGAGTAGCTCCCCCAATCGCTTAATCCCTTTTAAAATTGGAAACAAAGTTTGTGGAAATCCTAATTGCTCTGGGGTTAGTATTAGCAACCTAATCTATGTACATCGTTCTCCCCTGAATAAGCCTACCTCCGCACACACAGCTCCCATCCAAGTTAAAATTGCTCTGTTAAATGTTAGGTCGTTTAATAACAAGTCGTTCATCTACAATGACTTTTTTTACATCAAATAATATTGATTATTTTCACTTTCTCTTACTTACAGAAACCTAGACTCTCTGGCCGTGGTGGTAGAGTAGCTGTCATTTATAATGATAATTATATATGTACCTGTTTCATTTGGTGAATTCTCCTCATTTGAGTACCTTGCCTTTTGTCTAGATAAGCGACAGCCCACTTTGTTTATTTTAGTATACCGTCCTCCTAAACCAAATGGCTCTTTTATTACTGAATTCTTTGACCTGATATCTTTAGTTATGCCGAAAAATGACAGAGTTATCGTTCTTGGTTATTTTAACATTCATGTGTGTTTCCCTAACAATGTGTTGGCTGGGGAGTTCTTTAACTTAACAGAATCCTTCGACTTGGTGTTTCATGCTTCTGGGCCAACGCACAACCAAGGCCACACATTCGATCTTGTGCTGTCCTCTGGTGTGAGCATTGTAAATTTGGAAACTACTGATGTGTGTGTTTCTGATCATCTCAGCATTGTTTTTAATATGTTCTCTGCCTCTCCCTCTAGAAAATTGTCTGCCCCCACCCGCTCATGCATCATTAACCCTTCAAACTGCCAGCAAATTCTGTAATGCTTTTAATTCCACTGCAACTGCCCCAGCTATTTGTCTTTCCACTGATGATCAGCTCAATTATTTTAACAGTATTTGTCAGGATACTCTGGACCTAGTGGCACCATTTAAAAGCAGGACTAACCTGTCCACCAGGGTTTCCCCCTGGCTGAATGATCACACTCATGCCCTTAAAAGAGAACTTGGGAAAGCTGAACGTAAATGGAAAACCTACAAATTACTGGTATTCTATGAAATTATGAAAGACCTAATGAGAAACTATAATGCTGCGGTTAAAGATACAAGAGCGAAATATTTCTCCACCTTGATCTCCAAAAATTATCAAAACTCAAGAAACCTGTTTAATACTATTGAGCGTATTGTTGGTGCTCCCCATAACTTTGACATGCATGCTCTCCCTGACCTTTGTGAGCAATTTTTTACTTTCTTCACAGGAAAAATCGGTTCTATCAGATCTCAGATGGACAGCACCCAACCCCTATTAAACGCGGCTAGCTCTAAAGGAGTAGAAGTAACTTGCCCACTGGCTCCTTCTGCTCCTTTGAGCAAATATCCCTGGAAACCCTTCTTAAAACCCTAGCTCACATGAAAGCCTCCACTTGCAAATTAGATGTTGTTCCTACTAGACTACTGAAGGAGATTTTATCCACTGTTGGTCCTCATATTCTATCGTTAACAGCTCCCTTTCCTCCTGATTTTTTCCTGCCTACTTTAAAACTGCCTTGGTCCTTCCTCTTCTCAAAAAACCAAACCTAGATCCCTCCTCTCTGAACAACTACACACCTATCTCTAAACTCCCTTTTCTGTCTAAGGTTATAGAAAAAGTTGTTTTTACTCAGCTGGTAACTCATCTGAATAATAATGACCTATTCAAAAAATTTCAGTCAGGCTTCCATACCCTCCACAGCACGGAAACTGCCCTCCTGAAAGTGTCCAATGACCTTCTGTTGTCAGCCGATTCAGGTAATTGCTCTATCCTTGTCCTTCTGGATCTGAGTGCCGCTTTTGACATGATCGATAATGCAGTCCTCATCAACTGCCTGGAGAACTGTGTGGGCATCTCCGGTGTTGCCCTCAAGTGGTTTGAAACATATTTAAGCAGTAGACACTTTTCCGTCAGCAAAGGCAATTCAATATCATCCCCAGCCCCAATACACTGTGGTGTCCCCCAGGGCTCGATTTTGGGCCCTATCCTCTTCTCCCTGTATATGCTCCCTTTAGGTGACATTATACGCAAATATAACATACATTTTCATTGTTATGCCGATGATACGCAGTTATATCTACCAATCAGCCCAAATGATCAAGCCAGCATAGCCACCCTTCATAAGTGTCTAGCGGACATCAAAAGTTGGATGTCTGATAATTTCCTCCAGCTTAATGATAAAAAATATGTTATACTGTTTGGCCTACTCCATGCCAGAGCCCAGATTGAAATTGACCTCGGTCCACTCTCATCAAATCTAAAGCCCACTGCTAGAAACCTGGGCATCATTTTCGATCCTGACCTCAACCTAGAACATGTAAAGAAGGTTTCTGTCCATCTTTGATCTGAAGAAAGTCGTTCATGCTTTTATTCCTACACGCCTTGACTATTGTAACTCTCTGTACACCTGTCTCACCCAAAAGTCCCTCCATCGTCTTCAACTAGTACAGAACGCTGCAGCTCGGCTTTTAACTGGCTCCAAAAAATTTGACCATATCTCTCCTATCCTAGCACTCTTATTGTTGTATTTTTTAACATCCTGTTATTTACTATATTCTTTTAACCTTGTATCTGTTCCTCTGTTTGGCCCTCTTTCATGCTGCTCCTATTTTCATGTTAATTTATTCATATACTTTGTTTTAATGTGTCCCTTAAGCTGTCATCTACATCTTGTATAATTAATTTATTTTTATGTGTGTAAAGCACTTTGTAACTTTGTTTTTGAAAAGTGCTATACAAATAAAGTTTATTATTATTATTATTATTATTGTTATTATAAAAGGCAAGAAGGCGTTTATTATACAGCAAAGCAGGGATTTAGATCTATATATCCTAAAGGTGTTCTAAGCATACATACAGGTTCAGTACAGGTTGCAGGATTTCACCGAGCAGCTAGATGTAACACACCATAACTGAAGATGGTCCCTTTTTTTGAAAGTCCGTCCACCAGTTTCTTACAGATGTTTCGAGGTAGAAACTGGAGTAAACGCTGACTATCCTTAAAATCAGTATGTTTATCTAAAATAACTTTCTATAACTGAAAAGGTAGGAATTAGAGGATGTACTTCAGAGTGGATTCGGAACTGACTACAGGGTAGAATACAAAGAGTAGTATTAGGAGGGATATTGACTGAGCATGGAACTGTTGGAAGTGGAGTCCCACAAGGATCGGTGCTGGGACCATTACTCTTCCTCATATATATATCAATGATCTTGACAGGGACATATAAAGTACATTAGTCAAATTTGCAGATGATACAAAACTGGGAGGCCCAGCTAATAGTTTGGAATCTACTAAAGTAATCCAAGAAGATTTAAATAAAATCGAGAAGTAGGCAGAAACCTGGCAAATTAAATTTAATATAGCCAAATGTAAAGTTCTGCATGTGGGAAATAAAAACATTAGGCAGGATTACTTTATGGGACTAAAATTGGAATGTGCTCAATTTGAAAAAGACTTGGGAGTAATGGTTGATCAAAGGTTCTCGGCACTGTGCTGTAACAGTAAAAAAGGCCAACAGGATGCTGGGATATATAACCAAAACTATTGCGTATAAATCCAAGGAAGTTATACTAATCTTATACAATACATTTGATAGACCAAACTTAGAGTATTGTGTGTGCTACAGGCACAAAAAGCACAAAATGATGCACAGGCCTCAGTCTGGCATAACACACTTATTTTCTGTGTGAAAGATATACAAAAAGAATACAAAATAGGATCAGAGCACTGTATTTCACCTGCAGTGATCTGGTCACTCACATCATATACTGAATCTAGAATCACAAAGCTACCAATGCAACGCTTCACTTCAACAAAACAATCAAATAATGACTCATTAACTCATACAATAACCTGCAATTAGACATTCACAGTACTTTTCTTTTAGAATAGAACAGATAACCTCTTATATAAATGAACTGTGTACTCTTAATCTGATACACTCTTACTGCATGACACCCTGCACACTTACTGTATGAAAATGAGGCTATACTAAGGGGCAGAATATGTCGTAGAATTATAAAGGCTATTACATAAATCTATTGTTCTTAATATTACTCCCCATTAGTCTACTGATGACAAGCTGATTCACTAGCCGATATGTAAAGAATAAGTAGCTTTTCTGCTCGACATGGACGACACATACTCATTGTTGCCATGTTACGAACTTCACCGATACACATAGCATGTATAAAAGGCTCGGACATTTCTGGGTGCTTATCACTTTAATACTCATGTTCTCTAGGTATAGGAAATGACGTATGTACCTCGCTAGTGTTATCTTTGGCACTGTGTGTGGAAAGCGTGAGTGCTCAATTTCAGCGTGCATCACATTATAGTTTAGATTCACTTACCTGTGATGATTAGCATCCTTATTTCTTCCCGTGTGATCCAGTTTGTGATATTCCGAGTATTGAGTCAATGACGGAAAGTAAGTGCCTGTTGCTTCATTGTTATGTTTATATCTTGTAAGTTTTACCACGCATTTGTATGTGCCTAGCGTGATGAGAGATATTTCCAATATTGTCACGATGCTCATGCTGTAATTGACTGGAGGAAGTATTAAGTTAGTTATTGTGATCCTCTATATGTTTAAGTTAAAGTAGTACCATTTACGTTGTTCTGAAAAGTTATGTTAATAGTGTCTCCATTACAGCCCAACTAATATGTCGGTTTGGCCGATATATCGCCATTATTTGACTTTTTTTGACGACATCGGGATCGGCAGTTATGCAGCCGATGTGTCCCGATTTTTAAATAAGTATAATAAACAAAAAAACATTGACTATTTATCCTGTACTTGTCTGTTTGAACGTTGTATTTGCTATTTACTAGAATTATCCAGTGGAGGGAGGTCTAATAAAGTGTGAACTGCAGCAGCTGACGCGCTACTTCTGTAATAAGACGTTTGTCACTCGTTACTCATCCAATAGTCTCCACAGCACAGCAAGACTTGTCTGCACAGATTCGATTGCTGCAATAAAGGTATGTATATTTATTTATTTATGTGCACTTCCACACAGATTGCACATTTTTCTCAACAGTACTCAACAATGAACAAGTTTTTAATTAAATGCGTTAATACAACCACTATGTTTATCAATCCTCATTATCAAGCGAGCTAGCTAGCTAACATATTTGGTTAACTTTAGCAAGCTAGCTGGCTAGCAAGCCTTTATGAAGTGGCAGTGAGCACATAAGCAGTGTAGGATCTACATTTCCAGAGGACCTCGCTGTATTCTCAAATAAATAACCAGCCGAAATAAAATGGTGATTGAATGCATCACACATTTGTTTTTTATCTGAGATAATGATATTAGCTACTATATGATGCTGTGTCAATAGCCAACGCGTTATTGCAAGCGAGTGTGTCATCTAGTCATGCGTCATCGTAGCAACCAGACAGTAAAAAAACCCAATATTGTCCAGGAGATATGTGATGTTCACTTTTTCATAAAAGCATGAAACTTGGTACACTTGTACAGTTTGGTGCCCTGAACATTTTCAGAAATGAAGCCATCGCAAAAACGCCTCGTGCAGCCATTTTACTTTCCGCCATAACCAAATTATGTATTTTGCATCATATCTCCTGAACCAAACATGATAACACATAACAGGTGATGTCTACCCCTATGTTTTGATGGTCAAGGATTACAATGATACCCTATACAACATAATAAACTGTTCAGGCGAATTGTTAATGGTGAATTCAGTGACGTTGTGAGAAGGATTACAATGAAATCGCAATATCTGAGAAGATGCAGAATGAAATTTCAAGCATATTTCATGTAATCTTTAATTTACAATCACTCTCTGGGGCCAGAATTGTCTATTATGTTAGTGTCCACAAGGGGGAAGCACTTATTTTAGTTGATTTTCTCAGTGCAGCCTTCCCTCTTGATGAACTGTCACTCTACTGTCACCTTGGTAACAGCGCTGCACTCTGCCTGAGAGGTAAGTAAAAATACACTTTCCTGAGAGGATTTTTTAAAATATATCTCTGAAATATATGATTGCACTGTTGAAAACAACCTTTTATTGTATTACTGAATAAAATATTAGTCAATTATCAAAGAAACTGAGAAAATTAATAGCCATAATATGGACTATTGTAGATGCTAGCTAGCTAGCTAATAATAAATTTAACAGGACAAAAGTTAGCGCACACAGTACTGCACAATGCACATTTATAGGTGACACAATCAAACCATGAAATGCTTTCCAGAATTTCTATTCACTAATGTTTTTATCATTTAGGGCAAAAACATGGCAGACAAGAACTGTCAAAATCTCCAAAATGACACTGGTCAAGTTAAGGACATTCATCCTACTGACTGGACAAAATGTATCCTATGTCACCAAATAACATCAGAGAGCCTGCAGTGCCCTGCAGATTCAATGAGAAAAGATAATGTGGACAACAGTGGCAATGCGACAAGGGGGTGCCTGGATGAAGTGGGAACAGGCGATGGAGCGGAATGTCACCTGGCAGGACATCTGGAGGTGGAACCCCCAGAGGATCAAGTTCTTGATTCAGGGGGTCTACAATGTCCTCCCCAGCCCATCCAACCTGTTCACATGGGGCAAAGTAGAAACGCCCGTATGCACTAGACACTAGCCTTGCAGGAATGGATTTGACCACCCTTGGTGTTGAATGTCTGGTTTGATCCTGTATATCGCTGCTTGCAGCTACACTACATTGCCAAAAGTATGTGGACACCTGACATCCAACAACATGGGCATTAACAAACACTGGTAAGCTAGTGGTAGCTACATTTATCTAGCCATCTGACTAGCTACAGCGCGCACTTGGAAATAATAGCTAAATTGCACACAAACTATATGCAGATTACGAACAGGTAAATGGATAAACACCTACTTACCGGATTTGGGAGGGTATCTGTGCGCTGAATTGGCTTGGATATCAATATCCTCAACACCAGCAATTCTCCGGCTGAGTATTGAGCCCATCTTCAATTTGGTTGACTATTTGTGTGACTATCCGATATGCGCAAGGCAGAAAACTAGAGCAGAGGCGGGAAGCGCGAGCGCAGAACGACACAGCTACTATACGCAGGTGTGCAATTGGGCATGTTGAGCTCGAGCTGAACGCAAACAAACATCCTCATGGATACTTGGAAAGGAGAAAAAATCCTCTCCATTTCACTTGGGCAGCTTAAACACCCCCCCCCCCTAAAATAAAAACATTTTTTACGGATCTGCATGATTCATGTGGGTCACATTTTCAGGTCGGAAAATCCGAGTCGTTATTTTCATCCTCGGGACCAGGTGCTCGCTTTGTTGCCAGTTGGTTTTCCCTGTTTCAGGCCAAGTTAATAGTGTTTGTACGGCATGTGTCCGATTGCAATTAATTAATACAAACACCTGACAGAAAAACCGATTGCAGTGCCACATAAATCTCTTGAAAGAATGCTATTTTCCACAGCCTTTGGTCTCTCCTGCAAAAGAAGTCTCTGGAACTCCTGTTGCCTCCAACTCAGTCTTGCTTGCAGAGGTCTTTGGTGAACCTGACACTACTGACTGTTGGTGGGGCCAGTTTGCCTGAGAGCCAGGAAGATTTTGAGTTGCCTGCAGAGCCAGTGTTTCAAGGTCGGCTTAATAATTCTGAGTATTTGTGTAATTTGGAAACTTGGTTTGATTATTTGGATGAAATGCTGAGACATGGTTCTGACATGGTTGGGTTGAGTAAGTCACATTTAGCTTTGTTTCCAGATATGCAGCCTCAAACTGCTGTTATAGAACACTGATGTTGGTTCCGCCACCTCTATTAAGCAGCGTTTTGTCAGAGTTACCCCCGGCAGGTACAACACTTTAAGGGGCAAGAAAATGTGTTGGCAGATGCTTTGTTCCGGGCCTTGCCTAAAGGTTTGTTTGCGTTTCGGGCTCCACTCTCTCTACTCTCTACATACTTTCGAGTCCTGTTCTGGGGGATGGTAACTTTCTTTATGCTAATTCCTCTAAAGGTAAGGTACAGTAGGAAAAAAAGGAAAAGTATTTGTACTTCAGAAATTATTGGTGTTCTAAGCGTTATTCCTTTGAATTGGTCTAAAGTATATGCTTTCTCCTAAGAGTGATGGCGCTCTGGGACGCTGGGGTGTCCCACCCGTGGAGTGTGTTATGAAAGGTTGCTGTATTGGGCAATGCGTTCCCAGGTAACATTTTCCCTATGCGGTGTGTCATTTTTATCTGTTCTCACTTGTGGTGACTGATTTTTTTGAGGGCCCTGAATCAGGACCTCGATCTTCTGGTGGGGGGTGTGACAATAGTGTCTTTTGTGCCCCTCTGTTTCCCTGCTGATGGGGACGTAATTCACAGGTGTCGGGTAGTGGCAATGCTCAACCTGATTTGATTGGCAACACCTGTCTTGCCTCTATTTAGAAGACTGTTTGGCACTCTATGGCAGCTGACACTTTACTCTCCTCCATGCAACATGGCGACTGTGGTTGTGCAGTCTGCTTATTTTTTGTCGTTGGCTTTCTTTTTGCCTATGCAACACTTGTTTACTGATCTCATGGCACATGTACAAGCAGTCATTCACACTCAATTTGCCTTACATTTCACACCTCATGTTCGGTAATGTTGGATGATTGTGTGATGTGTTCAATGTTGTTGTAATACATTTTTAATTGTTATTGATGCCAAACTAACCACAGCGCACAAATAACACCCAGTTCCACTCAAACATCCTAAGCTGATAAATGTAATAATGCAATGAAAGAGGTAGAGTGGTCATAAAAACGTTTGTTACAGTCTCGTTTTTTAGGCTACCATGTCACAGACAAACCCCTTGATTTGGCTGCTGAAATTTGTAATGACATTTAAAAAGTAATAGCTGAAGCACACCTCATGCCCAAAGTTCCTAACATTTCATTAGGCTATTGATTTGCTAAACAGTCCAGACAACCCCCTTTATTTTGTCGCTATATTACATTTTTCTTCTTTTTATTTGTAAGCAGGCTTACAGATGCAGAACCACAGACTAAATTCTGAACATCAAATTGAGTCAAATGTCACATTGGCTTCCTATAATCTTTTTTAGAGATTGCATTTGACTTTTAAAGAATGAAATTATATAACTGCTGTAGTAGCCAACACAACTGGGGAGACTTTATAAACTGGAATCACCAAGTCACAAAAGCGTTGCCTGTAAAGACTGTATTTCAAAGCCATGAAGTACACTGTTCAAATGTGTACCAATGTAAACAGCATATCTTTATAAGTAGTAACAAATGCTCATGATAATTAAAGCTAGTTCTAAGTTAATTTCTGATATTAATGAAGTAGTTGGAATGGGATTCTGGATAACAAACTGAAGTCAGATTTGGTGCCAGAACTGAGCATCTGTCAAAGAATGTCAATAATACAAAGGAAATGGCAAAGTGAAAAACTCACTCACTCACTCACTCACTCACTCACTCACTCACTCACTCACTCACTCACTCACTCACTCACTCACTCACTCACTCACTCACTCACTCACTCACTCACTCACTCACTCACTCACTCACTCACTCACTCACTCACTCACTCACTCACTCACTCACTCACTCACTCACTCACTCACTCACTCACTCACTCACTCACGTTGGGGCAACATGGCAGGCTTATCTATACACCTTGAACAAGGGCCAAATATTTCCCAGTGACTGCAATGCGACTGCTTTTCTGACATACAACACTTCAGAAATTCTAGGTGCCAACAGAACTGTTAAAATAAATGTAATCTGTACTTACAATGATGATAATACAAAAAAGCAAGGCCATACGTGATTACTTTGCTGTAGCAGGTAATTGTACCATAAACCGAGGGTAAAAACCCGAAGAACATCAGAATGTAACCTGAAGAGCACATAGGAATTATTAAAATTGATAAATAAACATTTTGACATAAATTACAATGGCAGAGTTCAGTAATTTTAGTGTTGGGTAAAAGTCTCTAAAGGAACAAAACACCCACTGTACACCTAACCCAGCTGAGAGAAGACAGGTTTGAGGAAGGGTCGTTGGTGGGTCTGTGGGGTGGGTAGTGCCATGATGCCTGGCCTTCTTCCGGCAGCATATGGTGCAGTGCTGTTCTGAGCACCCTGGACTTTCCCTTTCAGAGACGGCATCCACGATCTGCTGCTGCTACTGCTGCTGTAGCTGTCAAGGAGAGATGGTGGAGGTGTAATTACCAATGAATTCCATCGGGGAGGGCTAAAGATTTATGGTAATATTGAAGAAACAGCACAACAGATGGTCAGGTGAGTCACAAAAGTAACTTTTTTTAAAACACAAGAATCAGTAATTTTACCATGGTCTCCTCCAGCTGTGCTACACAAGCAAGTACTTCCTCAATGATCAATTTACCAATTTAAAAGAGCATGAGGATGTGTAAACACAGTGGAGCCCGTTTCTGATCACGTACATTACCAGGGGAGCAGGCTCACCTTATGGAAGAGCTCTGGTTACTGTGCCCTCCTCTGCGTCTCTTAGGCTTCTTGAAGTAAGAGGTTTTCTTGCGCTTCTCCCCTCTGCGGTTCCGCCGTTTAAAGTTGCTGAACATTCCTTCACCCTCCTCTTCCTCTGCTCTTCCTCTGTTCTCCCCCAAGTCAATCCATCTTTCACCTCTGTCTGTGTTCTCCGGCTGCTCAACTGCAAACAGAGAATGAAGGAGCAGAACGAAAAGGCAAAGACAGCAGCTGTAAGTCAGAGGAAAACAGGACAAATGTTGGTAAAGAGGGGGAGAGAAGAATCTGGATAAGATTTAGAATGTGCTATCAGCTGCCTGTTTCAAAGCCACAAGAACCATCTTTCCAACCTCATCCTAATCCGAATCCCATGTCGTATAGACGAAAATCAGGAGACTACAGAAGAGATTCACTATCTAAAGCAGGGATCTCAAACAGCAGTCCTGGTGCGTTAAGAGCACTTAAGTCCAGAAGGGTCTGGCTGTAGGATGCGCTGGGACAACACGTGCTGACAGAACAATGACATCACAGGCACTCTTAGAACACTGACATCGCATGTACAGTAGAAGCCAAAAGTATTAGGCCAACTGTAGTTAAAAAAATGCACATTTATTGAATAACAAACAAGTACAAACATTTTTTCTCTCAATTTCTACCTACAATAACACTTTTACTTAATTCATCTTAGACACGACTTCCCTCGAGATCTGGGGGAGGGGGGGCAACTTTTTATTCAAGATAGTGTTTGTGCCATACAATTTACAGGCCTGCATTGCTTAGTGATTTTTTTAACTCAAAATCATTGACTCAATCTTTTCTGTTTAATTATGCTCAATTACAGTATGTGCTTGTGGTCAACAAGTTTATATCACACTCAGAAATCGCGTCAACACAGTATTCTGCATTTTTTTTTACACAGATAGGAAGAGCCAAAACACAAGGAAAAAATACACTGCGTTCTATAAATGCAGACATTAGTCTGACATTTGTGTTGTTTATTGATAATGCAAAGGCATATGCGTCAAATGAAACCCTAAAACACTTTAAGTATTATCCTGTGTTGCAGACATTTGGCGTAACTAGTGACAGCGTCTCAGATCAAATAAGTTCAGTGGCATTCTGGTGTAATAAGTGACATGCTCCACCTCCTTGAACCTTGAGCATTTCTTTAACTAGGCAACTGTACTCCTCAAGTGCTCATTTGTTGCATAAATGTAACCTGGTCCGTTTTCCTGTTTGTGCTAACATTTTGCATTGAAGGATGAAAGGAAGGAGGGAAAGCATGGAAGAATGGCAAATAGTTAGATTCATTGAATTTAAATCCGTCTAGTGTCGTATGACTAATATTAATAGGCTATTTGCTTTGTATTAAAATATTGCAGAACTGAAAATTATTTTCCGTTCTCTGTTGTCCTCTTTTTTCCTCTCACTGAGGATATAAAACACAATATCCCTTTGTAAGCTCCCAAATGAGCCTGTGTCTGTTCATCTCAACATTCCAACCTTATCTAACACTTCCCTTCTGGATCTCCAAATCCCTTATGCCAGACACCTGTAATTCGGAGATCAAAGGCTATAAGATGACAGTGGGGTGTTTAACAATCTATCTGCATATAGTGGAGGCATAGGAACAAATGTTGGTGTCTTGTTAACCATGCAAGGGGTGTGAACCTGAAAACTTGAAGTGAGCGTGGGCTATTAGAATCGGATAGTACCGCAGTTCCGAGTTCCCTAGCCGGCACCACTAAGAAATGATTCATCATCTCCCGGTAACCGATACCTAAAGTAATCATGTTTGGTAATCATGTTCCCTAAATGGTAATTCTCACAACATTAAATCACGATTGAGTGTATAATAACTCAATACACCAATTGCAATTTGATAATTAACCTTATCTAGTAATATCAATCTGACAATATTTAGCATTAAGACAAATATTTTAGAATATTTCATGCCAGATAAAGAGAAGATCATAACATGTGAGTGTAGTTGAGGTAAGGTGTTATACATGGATTTTCTAATTTAATTGCTCATATAATTATACATTGAAAATAAAATAAATTGTGCACAAATGTGTAATGCAATTATTTTTGATTATATTTGTGTATATTAACACAACTTTCTGGGCAACCAGGCCAGATTTCCAAGCCTGTTCATCTGTAGCAGTTATCAGTTTCAGTTTAAAAGGATTACACACGTTCAATTTATTACAGAATGCATCTGATGATCATGAGGGAATGGACTTAATGTTTTATTTCTACTCTTAAAATGATCCAAACATTTTTTCAGTCTGTAATCGTCTTTTACATACACTACCGGTCAAAAGTTTTAGAACACCTCCATTTTTCCAGTTTTTATTGAAATTTACAAAGTTGTCCTAATGTACTTTGAAATTAAAGCATAGAACAAATAAACAATTGGAGATAAAAAAAGAAATCATGGAATCGTTCTGTTTAACACAATTCATTCATTACATTACATTACATTATAGGCATTTAGCAGACGCTCTTATCCAGAGCGACGTACAACAAGTGCATTGGTTCATGATGTAGAGGTGCAAAAGAAACACTAGCGTGAAGTAAGGATCGTAGTGCCAGAAGTGACCACATCGATCAGGACTCCAACCCTGTAGAGTAAGCTTGTTCAGCAAGCAAGAATCCTACCAAGTACAAACTAGCACTGGAATCACACCTAATCAGACAAAAACAATCCTGCCAGATACACTAACATAATCATATTATCCTAACTAGGTACAGTGAGCTAAACTATAGGCTAGGGAGGGGTGGGGAGAGGTGCAGCCTGAAGAGATGAGTCTTCAGTCTGCGTTTGAAGGTGGTGAGATTCTCTGCTGTTCTGACCGTCACGGGGAGGTCATTCCACCAGCGAGGGGCCAGGACAGACAGCAGACGGGAGCGGGAAGTACAGACGCGAAGAGGGGGAGGTGCCAAGCGTCCAGAGGTGGCAGAACGGAGAGGTCTGGCTGGTGTGTAGGGTCTGATGATCCTCTGAATGTACCCTGGTGCTGACCCCTTAGCTGCCTGGTATGCAAGCACCAAGGTCTTAAATTTGATGCGAGCCATAACAGGCAGCCAGTGGAGGTCAGTGAGCAGGGGGGTGACATGGGAATGTCTGGGGAGGTTGTAGACCATTGTAATTTTTTGACTCATCAGAGTAGCCACCTTTTGCAGATATAACAGCTGAGCACACTCGTGGCATTCGTTTTACAATGGAAATCAAATATTGTTCGGAAAGATCTTCCCAACACTGTTGCAGAAGTTCCCACAAATGTGCTGCACTTGTAGGTTGCTTTTCTTTCACCCTTCTGTCCAGTTCAACCCAAACCAGCTCGATGGGGTTTAAGTCTGGAGACTGTGCTGGCCATTCCATGATTTGAAGCCTACTGTCTTGTTTTCTTCTAAGATAGTTCTGACATAGCCTGGAGGTATGTTCTGGGTCATTGTCTTGCTGTAGGATGAACCCCTGGCCAACTAGGCATTGACCAGAGGGTATTGCATGGCGCTGCAAAATGCTGTGGTAGCCCTTTTGGTTCAGGGTGCCACTCTGTGCAAGTTGCCAACTCTGGATCCAGCAAAAGAACCCCAGACCATCATGCTTCCTCCTCCATGTTTGACAGTTGGTGTCACACACTGAGGAAACATCCTTTCACCTACTTGACGGCGTACAAAAACCCTGCGTGATGAACCGAAGAGTTCAAATTTTGATTCCTCGGTCCCATAAGACCTTCTTGCAGTCTTCAGTAGTCCTCTGCCAGTGCGTCATAGCCCAGGCAAGCCTCTTTTTCTTATTTAGCCATTTTAGCAATGGTTTTCATACTGCCACTGGACCTGTCAAACCTGCAGCTCGAAGTCCTCTCTAGTTGAAACAGAGACTTGCTTACTTCGACCACTGTTAAACTGTGCTTGTAGCTGTTGTCCTGTGAGCCAGCTATCACGCAAGCTGTTGACTCTCAGAAACTTGTCTTCTGATTCTGTTGTGGCTTTGGGTCTGCCGGACCTCTTCCTGTCAGAGTTTCCTCCAGTTTCCAAGTGCCTTTCGATGGTGTAAGAAACTGTACTCACTGACACCTTGGCTTTCTTTGCAATTTCTCTAAAGCAAATACCTACTTTTTTTTTCAATTATTATTTTTATTTGTTTTCATCATTTAACAATCATTGTTATAGTACAGAGAAAATAAAACTCAGGGAGAGAAAAAATAAATATATATATATATATATAGAAAAAAGGCACAGTAAAATAATAATAGTAATAGTGACTGAACTAAAAAAAAAAACATTTATATAAATATAAATTTAAACTATAGTCATAATACATCTATCTCTTTTCTATATAAAATCAAGGCACATCTAACTGGGCTGGGCGGATGGTCAGAGGTCCATAAGGGGTTCCCATGTTCTCAGAAAGATATCCCCCTTATTTTTTACATTACATTACAAACCATTTTTAAAGTATAAGTTCACTGTTACAGTTGTAATGTTTCATAGAATTTTTTTTTGAACAAATCAAATGTTGGAGGTCTTTGTTAGTTCCAGTTAAGCAAGATGCATTTCTTTGCTATATATGATATCATGCCAATCCTCTTAACAGATATGGGGTCTAGTGTCCTGTCCAGTTCTGTACCAAAGAGGTACCGTACTGGTGTAATGTCCAACGGAATTTCCAAAACCATGGCAGTCAGGTCGTGTACCGCTTCCCAAAAGTGTTTTAGTTTTCTACATTCCCAGAAAACATGGATAATTGACCCTGTACATGTTTTACAATGATGACATCTAGGGGATGAGTTAGGATACATCTTACTTAAACGAACGGGGCTAAGGTACATACTGTGCATAAATTTGTAATTCTGTTCAATTATTTTATTACAAGAAAATGAAGTAAAGACATTCTGACATATAATGTCCCACTGGTCATCACTAAAATCACATTTCAGATCTTTTTGCCATACATTCTTAAGTGGGGTCAGGGAAGAACTATGATGGTCTAACAGAGCACTATAAATCAAAGAGATTTTCTCTTTCAATGATGTGGTGCTTTCCAATATCTCCTCTATATTTGACAACCCCAGAGATAGTCGTCCTGTCCCTCTCAGAGTAGTAATTAAGTGACGAATTTGTAGGTATTTATAAAAGTCCTGTTTTGGAATTTCAAACTCTGATCTTAAATCTGAGAAACATTTAACGGAACCTTCAGTAAACAGTTTTTGAAACTCATGTGTACCATTATATTTTTTCCACTTTGTGAACAGGGACTTTCCAATTGAGGGTGGCACGTCTGGATTAGAGGAGCTAACCATTAATAAATGGTAGAGAGGTCGGAGAGGTAGGAAAGCGAAGTTCTTCTTCAATATCTGTCCAATGAGCAGTTCTGCGTTTTTGTACCCAACTAATCAGGCCCTTTGTCTGGGTGGCCCAGTAGTACAACTGGAAGTCTGGGAGTCCCAGTCCACCTTTCTGTTTAGATTTAGTTAAAGTTTTAAGAGCTATTCTGGGTGAGGAGTTCTTCCAAATAAAGGAGCTTATCAATTTGTTTGTGGATTTAAAGAATGCTTTATCTAAATAACAGGGCAGTGACTGAAATAGATAGCTAAATCGTGGCAATACATTAATTTTAATTGCGTTAATTCATCCGAGAAATTAGATGGGAAGCAGATTCCAATGTTCCAATTCTTCCTTAATCTTTTTGAGTAGTCGGGCGTTGTTTATATGATACAAATCTTTAAGTTTAGGAAACACATTCACCCCCCGATAATTAAATCCGCTCTGTGCCCCGGTGAAGGGTGAAATGCTCTTGAGTTTACTAGATATTCACAAGCTCAATAGGCAGGCATTGGATTTGGCTTAGTTAATTTTGTAGCCTGATATCCTTCCAAATTTGTTGATAGCTCTAGCACTGCTGGGATTGATCTCTCTGGGTCGGTTAGGTACAAGATAATATCATCAGCATACAATGAGATTCTATTCTCTGTTTTCCCAATATGAATTCCGGAAATCTCTTTACTGACCCATATGGCCTCTGCAAAGGGTTCAATAGCCAAATTAAATAAGAACGGGGATAGTGGGCACCCCTGCCGGCAGCCTCTGTATAAGCCAAACTTTTCAGAGAGAGTTCCAAGACAGAAAATAAATATGATCACTCAACCCTATCAAACGCTTTTTCTGCGTCAAGTGATAATACCAACGCTGGTCGATTGTATAGGGTCGAGTGGTCAATTACATTTAATAGCCTCCGAATGTTATCAGAAGCATATCGTGCCTTTACAAAGCTGGACCGATCGGGATTAATAAACTGGGGCAGTAAATACTCTAATCTATGTGCAATTAATTTTGATATTATCTTGAAATAGACTGGGAGTAATGAAATTGGACGGAATGTAGTACATTCTGCAACGTCTTTATCCTTCTTATGTATCAGTGATATTACAGCTGTCTTCATTGATTCAGGCAGGATTCCATTCTCGAAAAAATCTGTAAGCATGGGCATAAACGGGCTCAATTTGAGGCCAAAAGGCTTTATAAAATTCTACAGAATATCCGTCCAAACCTGGAGTTTTTCAGGAAGGCAGAGACATAACTGCTTGCAGCACCTCATCCAAAGTGAATGGAGAGTTCAACTGTTCCATATCATCTTCAGAGGGCAGATACTTTTCTCTAAGAACATGCGGATATCTGATTACTGCACTGCTCACCCCAACTGGGGAAGGGCCTAGAAAAGGTGGCCTAAAAACTGCCCACTCAACCCACGCCTGGATAGGATACCGCACCTATCGGGTCATTCCACTTCCGCGGTCGAAATAAAAATAAAAATAAAAATAAGAAATCATACAACCTGAAACTGGCAACATGGAACGTAAGGACTCTCCTGGACTTGTATGGCAGCTCTGATAGACCCCATAGGAGAACAGCCTTGGTGGCTGCCGAGCTGAGTCGCTATAACATCGACATTGCTGCTCTGAGTGAGACCAGGCTCCTGGATGACGGCTCTCTAACAGAGGAAGGGATGGGCTACACATTCTTCTGGAAGGGTTACCCCCCAGGAGGACAACATC
Organism: Anguilla anguilla; assembly: GCF_013347855.1. Classification (NCBI taxonomy): domain Eukaryota; kingdom Metazoa; phylum Chordata; class Actinopteri; order Anguilliformes; family Anguillidae; genus Anguilla; species Anguilla anguilla. The sequence continues at coordinate 24,596,981 of NC_049205.1, read as the reverse complement.
TGCACGGTGTGGGACTGGCCATCAAGAATACACTACTACCAAGACTCACTGAAACACCTGTTGGCATTAGTGAAAGACTAATGACCCTTCGTATCCCCCTGGTCAAGAATCGCTTCGCCACACTTCTTAGTGCTTATGCACCAACCCTGCCATCCGAGAGTGAGGCCAAAGATTAACGCCCGAGTGGGACAGAACAACAGGATATGGAGCGGAGTGCTTGGCAGACATGGTATTGGCCGGGCCAATGCAAATGGCATGAGATTAATTACTCTCTGCTCTGAGCACAACCTGACCATAACCAACACCATCTTCCAGCAGAAGACTAAATATAAGACATCATGGATGCACCCTCACTCCAAACACTGGCACCTGATTGACTATGTCATAGTGAGACGCAGTGACATCAGAGATGTTCTCATCACTCGTGCCATGAGAGGTGCAGAATGCTGGACAGATCACCGTATGATTATGACCAAGGTCCACATGAAAGTGCGCCCCCCCTTGCGGCTGCGAGGGCCTAACGGGAGGCGGCTAGATTGCACCCGTCTGGGAAACATTGATGCAAGAAATGAGTTCCGTCGCTCCCTGGCTGAGAAACTAAGGGAGATGGAGTTCTCCTTGAGTTCAGAGAACTCCATGGATCAGAATTGGACCTCTATCAGCTCGGCTCTCTATGAGCCAGCAACCCAAACCATCGGCTATAAAGAGCAAGAACCACCAAGACTGGTTTAACGATAACTCGGATACCATCCATAACTTGCACAAAGCACACCGGGCAACCGTAAACAACCCCTCATCCAACATCACCAGGCAGCAATGGCAGAGAGCTTGATGGGAAGTGCAAAGGTCTATTCGGACCATACAGAACAAGTGGTGGGCAAAAAAGGCACAGGAAATCCAGTCATTTGCCGATAAAAATGACATGCACAATTTTTACAATGCTGTCAAAACCATCTACGGCCCAATAAATCGCTGCATCACTCCCCTGAAAACAGCAGATGGTCTAACAGTCTTGAAGGACCAGAATAGTATCCTGTTGAGGTGGGCTGAACATTTTGATACCCTTCTTAATCAGGACTCTGATGCAGACCCCGCCATTCTGGACGAACTGCCTAAACTTCCTTCCATTCACAACCTCAGCCAGCCCCCAACCTGAAACAACAAGTCCCCTGGTAATGACAAGATCCCTGCTGAGCTGCTAAAGCAGGGAGGGTACCTCTGTACAAGAACTCCACACCAATACATCACCAAGGCCTGGGCTGATCAGAACATCCCACAACAATGGAGAGACGCCAATATTGTTACCATTTACAAGAACAAGGGTGACAAGGCCATCTGTGGCAACAGTAGGGGTATATCACTCCCTGCTGTTTCTGGTAAGGTCCTGGCTAAGGTGATGCTTCAGAGGCTGATCAACAACATCACAGAGTCAATGCTGCCTAAATCACAGTGCGGGTTTAGGAAGAACAGGAGCACGGTCGACATGATTTTCACAGCCCGACAGCTTCAGGAAAAGTGCCGGGAACAACACGAGGACCTGTTTATGGCCTTTGTCAACCTCTACAAAGCCTTTGACACTGTCCAGAGAGAACTTTTGTGGGACGTCCTCCTCAGGTTTGGCTGCCCCAACAAATTTGTCAACATCCTCCGCCAGTTTCACGATGGAATGACTGCTGTACATACAGGGGTCAGGCAGGGGTGTGTGCTAGCACCGGGGCTCTTTAACATCTTCTTCCTATGTGTCACCCAGCTTCTCCACAAGGAGACTGAGGACAGCAGCAGTGTGGCAGTGGAATTCAGGCAAGACGGCAACCTCTTCAATATTAGGAGGCTCCAAGCAAACACCAAACTGCATAGAGAAAGGGTCCTTGAGCTGCAGTATGCAGATGACTGCGCTCTTGTGTCTCACACTCCACAAGACCTCCAGTCTGTCCTTGCGGCGGCAGTGAGAGCGTACAGCAGGATGGGACTGACCGTCAACACTACCAAAACGGAAGTTGTCTGCCAATGGAGTGCCACCATCCCACCCACACCACCAGCCTTCACTGTTGCTGATGAACAACTGTCAGTAGGTCCATCATTCATTCAGATCTGGGGAGTATTCTCTCTGAAGACAGCAGCATTGACAATGAGATCCAGAACCGAATTAAACAAGCATCAGCTGCCTTTGGGAGACTCCGGCGCTGGGTCTTTCAAAACAAGAACCTACATCTCCGCACGAAGGTCTGCGTCTACCAAGCCATCTGCATCACCACCCTCCTTTACAGCTGCGAAGCTTGGGTAACTTACAGCCGCCACGTCCTTCACGCAAGCCCTCTAGTGGCCAGCATGCCAGCGTAGCTAGATTGTTCAACTCAGACTTTAATTGCTCCTGCAACCAGACTATGAGTTGAAAACACAAACTCTGTCTTCTAGTTTTATTAGTAGAGGATTCAGGACAACTATGGCAAATACGGAGTTTCACAGCACCACCACTGTCATGCCGGATGTTTATTTCACAAGCACTCCCTCCCAGCAGTCTTATCTGCAACTACATACCCCACGCATGACACACAGGACAATAGTGTCTATCTGGGCATTCATAAAATATTCTTTCACCTCTAAAGATTTGTATTCCGTCATAGCAACAAGATAAACGCAACAATAGCCTTAAGATATGCCAATACAGCAGGGAAAACGCTGCCCACTGAATAACGAAATAAACAAGACAAATTTTTTCTAAAATTATACCATGTCATTCTACAGTCAATATCTGAAATATATATACTACCTTACCATTGGTTTTACATGTAGAGATGTCCCTCTTGAGACTGAGTGGTAATATATTGTCTTGGACAATCCGTTTGCAAAATATACGCTCATTTGTGACACCTAGTTACCTTCCAAAATAGCTGTGCATAATACCAGATTGACAATTAATTTATTCAGTAGGTGACAATATAACCTTTCTAACATTGCATAACATGTCTAATTTTACTTTTGGAATAGTGTTCATAGCCCAGCGCAACTGAAGGTTCTCTCTCATCATCACCACCTAGAATATTCACTCTGTGGTAGCAGTAAAAGACACTGCACCTGGTGAAATGTTATCGATGATTTTCGTAATTTCTTGGAAAAAATAATTATTATTGAGGACTTCTGAGAATAGCTAAGCCTTATGTTTGCTGATAGACCTAGCCAACATAGTTTTCTGGAGTAAGTCAGAAGAGCAGAACGACAGCATTGATTCTCTGTCTGTCTCTATCTACTGAACACAGATAACATTTCATAATCACTATGTAAGTATTACTATTCAAAATATTTTGGTTGAAGGCGTTATTTTTGAAATTGAGTGTCTTCAAATAGGTTAGTGGTATTTTACAATGAGGATATTTCACACTGTAACGCAAGCGTTTGTTGGTAGCTCAGTAGTGTTTGTGTTTCATGCACCAGATATGACGTAGAAGCTGGAACATCACCAAAACGCGGTGGACGGTTAAATATTGTTTTAATGTTGCCCCATCCCCATACAAGAAAACATTACATACTTATGAGTACAGAAATACATATGAGAGTTCATGATTACACATTTAGGTACTGTACCACATTGTGTGACAATGTTTTTGTATTATTTTTAAATCTGATATCAATGGTTCATCTTAAGCCTACATAAGGGGCACATTTATATGCTTTATAATCATTTTATTGATTTTTGGAGAGATTTTATATATGTTTCTGGACCCCTAGATATTTTAGACCACTGTACTGATGGACTTGAAAATGATGCATCAGGGAGTTTCTTGAGTAAAACTAGTTGATTAGTAGTGAAATACGTGAATATGTTGTGATTTACTGCAATGCATAATTTAGACATTTTGGATAGATTTGAAGACACTGGGTACACTGCTAGGTTTTTGCTTCATACTGTAGACCTTTAGTTGTTCTGCATATCCACTCTTAGATTTAACGCATAGGTGGCCAAGGAGTTTCTGATCCAGGACATGTATAGTTAAACCTGTTTTATAAATGGGATCTCTCAGTATTTCATTGCAAACTAAAAAAGAGCAATTATTTTTGCTTTTTCGAATAGACAATTGCATTTGTGGGATTTTATTTCTTCCTAAATTATGAATATAAACTAATCTGCATTAGTATTGTAAATTGTACAAATGTCTTGCTTCACTTATGCCATTTTTCAAGTCTCTGTGATGTTCACACCTGGAGTTATAAAGCTTTAAATAGGGTACCCCCTAAATGGGCAAGGATTGGCAAGATTTGGCATGTGCACTAAGGGGTTAATTCCCATAAATTCCCGTTAATTCCCATGGAAAGTTTCCATCCTTGAATATTCCCAGAATTTTGCAACCCTATTCAGCCACCCCGGTTACACTGTACCCCACACATACGTGACCAACCCACCGTTTACCCTTTCCCCTTTCGTCCACAAAGGGACACGTGTGCACACGTAACCGCACCCCTACCTTCCCGTATTTAGCAGTTTCCCCATTTAGATTAGTTTGTGTATGTTCTGTTTGTACGTTAATAAATAATTGTATTAAACCTGTGTCTATTTTGATGTAGCTGGAACGTGAGAATCTGAGTCAAAATAGCATGAAACAATAGGCTATGTTGCAAAACTATTTTCTTATTATAGTGTTTTTGTTATATAGGCAATAAGGGACTTATTACCATTTTAAAATCATTGCACATAAAACACGTTATCTTTGACCACTCCCCAGTGGCGGAGCTTGAGTATTAGGACAAGGGGTGTGGAGCCAGTTTAGGGGGCCTCATGATTATTTTAGAAATATTGCTGTGATTGAAAAATGCGTGTCTGTATCAGTATATCACACTTTGTTACAGAAATCTAGCTCATAGGCTGTGACCACAGCAATTGCACAGCTAGGCTATATCACATAACAAATTATAGGTATCACCCAGCCCTTTAATGGTTGAAGATGCAGAACCCTGTGAAGACGGCCACAGACTAAAACACGGCTGGTGACAATAGTCCAATCAACTCTTTTGTGAGAAAAGTATGAAGTCGTTTTTATTTAATCACTCTATCAACCGTGTTAATATTCAAAACAAACAAGGTAATTAACTGCTGACGTAAGTGTGCCTTCAGCGCTTTTAGCTGCATTTTTAGATGCTATGCCTACATGTTAGGGAACAATAGACGCACAATTGTAAAGCGTCACATGCCCAATATGAACGAGCGCGAAAATGCTCTAACTGACCTGCCGGTTTTCTCCATTGAACTCTAAAGGCCTAATAAAACTAAACTGGAACTGGTAACACTGTTCTGACCCGGCCGGCAACCAGTTAGGAGAAAGATGCAGCCAAAAACTGTCCATTTGCGATGGATTGGTAGCTCAGGGTTACCGTCAATGTCGATGCATTGCATGAAGCACGGTTCTACAACCAGTTAATTTTTAAATCTAACAATGAAGCAATTTGCTTATGAATACTATATGTTCTTAGCTGATCAGCTAGCTAATATGCCAGCAAAGTTGTTATAGTTAGGCTACCTGTTTCAAACAATTCATATTGAGTTTGATGTTAATGCTATCCGTTCAACTGGCCTACCACAAGAAACACGCCTCACTGAGGCAACTATGTCAGTGGAGTCACTTAATCAGTTCTGAGAACCATTCTGAGCATCTGAGGCTATTTCTAATTATTTTTCTCTGTATTACGAAACGTTCAGAACTTAGTTGCATTGCATCAACTTTAGTCAGTAGCTATGCGGTGGTATTCCTTCATAAGTCGGCCTTGCTCAGTGAACGAATAACTATTCCCTCTTAGAAGATAATTTGTCAAAAACTGACAAAATATTTAAGTTTGTCCCAGGTTAATTCATTGCCATTTTTCATAGCTCTTCTAAAGGACACATCACCAGCGAAACATGACCTGCTCTACTTGTCACCTTAACCTCAAATCTTGCCAATCCTTGCCCATTTTATTTAAAGCTTTATAACTCCAGATGTGAACACCACAGAGACTTGAAAAATGGCTTAAATGAAGCAAGACATTTGTACAATTTACAATACTAATGCAGATTAGTTTATATTCATAATTTTGGAAGAAATAAAGTGCCACAAAATTCAAAAATGAATTTGCACTTTTTTTAGTTTGCAATAAAATACTGAGAGATTGCTTATATACAGCAGGTTAAACTATACATGTGCTGGATCAAAAACTTCTTGACCACAAGTTAATAAAATCCAAGGGTGGATATGTAGAACTACTAGATTTATGAAGCAAAAACTAAGCAGTGTACCCAGCGTCTCCAAATCTATCCAAAATGTCTAAATTATGCATTGCTGTAAATCAAAACATATTCACGTATTTCACTACAAATCAACAGTTTTGACTCAAGAAACTCACTGTTGCATCACTTTCAAGTGGGAAATACAAGCTTTCCGTCAGTAGAGTGGCCTAAAATATCTAGGGGTCCAGAAAATGGTTTTTGTCCATTATAAAGCATATAAATGAGCCCCTTATGAAGGTTTAAGATGAAACATTGCTATCAGATTAAAAATGCAAAAATATTGTCACACAATGCGGTACGGTACCTAAATGTGTAATAATTAACTCTTGTATGTATTTCTATACTCTGTACTCTCGTATGTTTTCTTGTCTGGGGATGGGACAACATGACAACAATTTTCAACTGTCCACCACATTTTGGCAATGTTCCAACTCTCACGTCATCACTGTTGCATGCTTCACAAAAATTATTACACTACCAATTAACGGTTACGTTACAGTGTGAAATATCCACATTATATAATACCACTAACCTATGTAAAGACACTCAATTTAAAAAATAATGTATATAACCGAAATATTTTGAGCAGTAATACTTACATAGCAATGATGAAATCTTATCTATGTTCAGTAGATGGAGACAGAGACAGTAAATCAATGATACTGTTCTATTCGCTTCTGTCTTCCTCCAGAAAACGATGTCAGCTAGGTCTATCAGCAAACATATGGCTTAGCTATGCCCAGAAGTCCTCAATAATAATAGTATTTTCCAAGAAATTACGAAAAATCGTTGACCACGTTTTGTTAGGTGCAGCGTCTTTTACTGCGTAAGTGAATGCGATGATAAGACAAATTTTGGTTACGCTGACCTATAAAACGCTATTCCAAAAGCAAAATTAAACATGTTATACATCGTTAGAAAGCACATACTCTCACCTACTGAATAAATGAATTGTCAATCAAGCCAGACTGTACTAAAAAGGGCAACAACAGCATAAACAACACGTGTGGTATTATGCACTGCTATTTTGGAAGGTACCCAGGCATCACAAATGCCCGTATATTTTACAAACGGATTGTCCAAGACAATATGACCACTCAGTCTCAAATGGGACATCTCTACGGGTAAAACCAATGGTAAGCTTGTATATTTATTCAATATTTAGTCCCAGATATTGACTGTACAATGACATGGTATCATTTTTTAAAACCTAGTCTCGTTTATTTAGTTATTCAGTGAGCAGCGTTTTCACTGCTGTATTGGCATATCTTAGGGCTATTGTCGAGTTTATCTTCTTGCTATGACAGAATACGATTTTTTAGTGGTGAACGAATATTTTTATGAATGCCCAGATAGACAATATTGTCCATTATGTCATGGGTGGGGGGTGTAGTTGCAGATGAGACTGCAGGGAGGGGATGCGTGTTAAATGAACGACCAGAGCGACAATGGTGGCGCTATGAAACTCCGTATTCGGCATAGTTGTCGTGTATCGTCTACTAATTAAAGTAAAACAATGCGTTTCTGTTTTTAACTCATACTTTGGTTGGAGTAGCACTGAATGTCTGAGTTCAGTAATCTCGGCACGCTGGCGTGCCGACCACTAGGGGCTTTGTGCTAAGAGGTTAATCAAGTAAATACAGAAGTATGTGGGTCTCAGCTTGCAGTATTGCTAGTTCTACTGCCAGTTAAAAATTTTCAAAATATTTACTGTGAAATTTTACTTCAAACAGCTCTGGCATGTCAGTAATCTCCCGTTTTAGTTGTTCACAGTTTAATCATGTCTGATAATTTATGCTAGATTTTTATTACCATTACCGTAAATTATTGTAGCCTACATCAAAACTTCCATAGCCTACTGTTGTACGACAATGTACTGACCCGTGAATTAAGTTATGTTCATTGTTTTGCATCATTGCAAAGGGATGCATTTATCTCATTGACAACAGACCATTCCATTTCAACCAAGATTAGGTTATTTTACATGAAATAAATGAAGTTAGATTAATTTGTCCATGACCCATTTATGAATTAAAAACAAACACAAAACTAAATAGCAAAAGCAAATAGTCTACTATACAGACCAATCTGGTGCGTGCTTATAAATTAATGCAGGTGGCCAGTTTCTTTTCCATTAATAATTTCATATAGGACTGAACTGCACGTATACAATCTTCAAATGGTGACTTTAGCAGCAGTGGACAAAAAGTTATTGACAGTGTTACATTTATGATGCGTTACACTTATACCGACTCTCCCCTACATCCAAAGTGAAACTAACATGGATGACGCTAAACTGTGCTCGAAATGATCTGACTAGCGTATTGTTAAGTTTTACAGTCTGACCACAAAGCTCATTAAGTAACTGTTTATAGACGGACATTTCACTCAAATACACACAAAAATGTTATGGGTAACAAGCATGTCCCTTTTTACAGCTTGTCACTAAAATGTATTTTCCTCCTTCCCTGTTAAATTAAGAGCAGAGGTAATTTGACGCAAAGAACTGTTCTAGTTTGCTCATGAGTCCCGCAGTCGAAGTGTTAGCTGTCAACAAGCATGAAACCGTCCAGACCCACGGCGCAACTTGGCAAACTATAATCTTTGGTTGATTTTACATGCTCGTATATGGCAGTTGGTTCTCTCAGAATTTGGACTGATATAGCCAGGTCAATATTTTCACTGGAGACTTGATACATCCCGCCTTATAACTTCAAAGTCCCAGGTCATTTGTGAAAGGTTTAAATGGATTTTGAAAATAGACACTTCATCATACTACAATCATGATAACGGCAATGACTGTGCTGTGAAGTTTAGGTAGCAAACAACAAGGCTGAATCTTTTTGACGTAATTTACGTAGAAACTATACGCTCAGATTGCCTAGTTTCACTCACTGTGGCCAAGCAAAATCGATAACGTTTCAGAAAATACATAACTTTAAAACATTTAATTCAATATTCTACTGGGAGTTTTGCCATTTATTGAGGGTGTAAATTTCGGTGCCAGACTGTAATCAAATGTTTTTCATATTTACCGTTCAATTGAGCAAGTACCTTTCACTGTACATTTTTATCGGTTAGTACTCTCAGATTGTGCTAGCTACTTTACATTAACCTTTACATTAAAAGGCTAACAGCACAGTACCATTTACTTCTTGTCACTTCTACCACCACTGTAATGAACTAAAAAAAGGCTACAAACTACCTTTTCTATGAGAAATGTGTTTTCAAGCTCACGTGCATACACTGCCGACGACATTCTAAAGCTCTGTTTTGCCCTCCATACTATATAGCTAGCTAGCTAGCTATGGCACGTCCTCACCTCTGTAACGTTATTTGTTGTCCTCCGTGTGTCCATATATCTGTATCGGTGGTTACCTAAATAGGTTAGCTAAAGTAGGCGAAACGTGAACATGGTAGGGTTAGCTAAAGTAACGTTAGGCAATAAAGCTGTGCTTAAAAATGTTGTGCCGTACCAGCTGCAAATGCGTCCTACTTAACCAAGCACCACCTGCGCATGCGTCCCACCAAACCTCCCTTAAAGGTCCGTGAGTGAGTGACCACAATTCGCCACGCATAGCCAAATGTGAGCACTCAAAACCATTTTTCCCACGGCACACAGAAACTGGCACCATGGGAAAAATGGTTTTGAGTGCTCACATTTGCCACCTGGTGGTGGTTTTGTGAACAACAATAGTTCCTGTGGAAATACAAAGAAAAGAGATGCAAATTTGCCTCTGCCGGGAAGACCTCTCGCGGCGGCAGCCTCAAATGAAACTCTAAACCACTATATGTTTCAAGGGCTGGGTGCTCCAGGTGGACATAAAAAAGGTCAACTTAACTGTCTGTCATAGCTATGTCTGAAGCTGTGTTCGATATTTACACCAGTTGCACCAATTTGCAAAAATATGACTAGGCGCAGGGTAAGTCCAGGGTAGACAATGCATTCATGTTGATGCATTCTATCATGTGAATGTTTCTAGGCAGTGCGTGTTGCTTGGCACCAAATACAGCTACTCCTTAATAGTGTCAGCTAGTATTTATTTGTTTATTTAATAATTCATTTATTTAATATTGATCTATTTATTTTACTAACATATTCATAACATAACACACAATCACAGAAACAAAAAGCGATAAATGAACTACTCATACACAAAAATTTCAATAATATGATTGTACTCAAATTATATTCCAATAGTCACGTCCAAACATAGCAACTCAGTAACAAATCAGAAAAAGCAGGCAGTTAGGAAACCGTTAACAACTATAGAGAAACAGGAGTTGGATGCAGAACACAGGAAGAGGTCAAGAAAAAGTAGAAAGACCTCTTACAAGCAACAAGATGGGTCTCCCCCAAAAGCTGGAGGACCGGCACCAAAAATCTCACTGCACAGCGCCATTATAAACGACCTCTATGGAGAACAATCGCCAGCTTTTAGTGGGCTGAACGGTGTAGACAGTACAGGGGAACGACAAGAAGCTGCCGAAACTGAAACTTAAAAGGAGAATCCGAGTCCAGTCTGACGGACACAAATCTAGAAAGTGTGCCATGAGTGTTAACTAAACAATGCCAAAATAGCTTAACTACGCATCTTTACATAATCACACGTGCAAATATTAAAATTTTGTATTATATTGTCGCTTGCACAATATACTATATACTATTATACTTGTACTAGTTTTACCCAAAAAACATCAGTTTCTAAGTTTTCTAAAACATGTTTTATTGTTATATGTTTTATTGTTACATATGTAAAAATGTTACCATTTTGACATGCCAGTAACTAGTTTTGATAAATAATAGAATTCACAAGTAAATACACTCCAAGCAATTTTAAGAACATGCAGCATTTTGACCTGCTTATAATAATAACTGTGCAGCTTACACTTAAATAAATGTAAACACTTTGGGAAAGAGGGGATCCTCTAAGTAATGCACAATAATTAAATGACCACTTATAAAACAGCAGGGGAATGGGATCCAAAAAGACTTGGAGTAGAAAGTGGTAAATACTTTATCTTAATGTATGATGCAATACTGGCATCAGATGGCAATCTAAACACAAAGGCAGTCTTATAACAGGTCTGTATGCATCTATCATACAAACAGACTTAAATGTTAGTACATAATTAAATGTCCACCTGCGTATCGGTAATCAATATAAATTTATGTCGAGTACATAAATTAATCCTTTTTGAGAGATCGGCCTCTCAAGTGTATTCATATATTTGCTACTTACAATAAATACTGCATTTACAGAATTTTTGCATTTTCAGTGACAATAAAGCATTTAGTATTTGACTACATAACTTACAGGTTCATTGACCTGCTCGTCATGCCTCTATCTGACTATAGTTAGGTTATAGTCAGACTATATATCAGCTTAGTGCTTTTGGATCAACTGCATTATGTGATTTCGGATCAGTCAGCCAGTCATATCGTTGTTGGCAGCAGGCTACCTCTGATGTCTCACTTCAGCCTAGCGCTTCCATTGGAAGCGGTACTCTGTTCTTAGCCCATATGTTTTGCAGAGCAGCTGTGGCACTGACAACAGTGCAGATGCTTTCAGGCTGCATCGTCATCACCCCGTGCAAACAGAGAAACTCTGAAAAATTATAATGTATGTATTTAGCATGTGGTATGGCATTAACCGTGTGAGAGGTCTATAGTCCTCACAGTTGTATTTGCGATTTGCAAGCAATGCATTTTCATGAAACAAGTTTTGACAAGATATAACAATCTGTGAATAAAAATCATTGCAAATCGCTTTCGTGAAATTAAAGCTCAGATTTGGTGTTCTGGCACTGAATGCCAGGTAGGATGTTGTGAGTCAGGGCTGGGGGTGGCCACTGCTCATGTGGTGGACAGACAGGGAAACAAAAAAAAGTGTTTGGCTTACCGCCTTTTATTTGTCCAAAAAATCACAACAGAAACATTCAAGAACTAAAGAATGGTCAGTCTGGCAACCAAAACTTCAAAGGGAAAAGAAACCAAGACCAAAACCAGAACCACAAAAACTGTCACACACCCACCATACTGTGCATTCCCCAACTCCCAAACGCCTCTGTCCTCTAGTCCTGGGAGCCAGGCCTCTTATAGAGCTCATAATTAAGCAATAGGCCACAGCTAATGTGATCGCAATTAACCATTCCTGTCTGTAGGGCCGGTGCTGCCCCCAGGTGAGCAGCACCCTAATTCCCTTCCTGGCACCACAATGTATACCAAATTTTATGCTGCCTGATAGCTGGCAAGTGTGTCTAAAGGCCGCTGAAATTTCATTGACTGATGGCGGCTATATTTTTCACAATGACAACTCCTATATTTAAGATTTGATAGGACCTGTCACAAAGATCCAGCATGTACAAGTTGAACTTGAACAGCTATTTTGGTTAGGAGTTAACAGCATTTCTCCAAAATTCTCTATAATAGCAGCATCTATATGCCAAGCATGCAAATGAGTGGCATGCTTGGCATATAAATATATGTAACCTCAAATGATTTAGATGTTACATATATCAGGTTTCATGATGATCGGATATTTCCTTCAGGAGTTATAAGTCATGTGAAAATTGGCCACTCCCTTGTTGTTTAAAGGTTATGAAGAAACTTCTAAATGGAAAAACTAGCAACACGGAAATGAAAATGCTTGGCACCATCTGTTGCGGCTAGACCCAACAAATTGCTGAAAAAAAAACATTTTCATTCTAGGCCAAAAGGCTCAAGAGTTACATGCCAAAACGTAAAAGTGGTTGAAACAGCAATTTCAATAACCTGAGTAGCAATCAACACCAGGGGTGGTCAAATCCATTCCTGCCAGACTGATGTTTATGCAGGTTTTTGTTGTCACCAATTGTACTGAACACTAATTATATGAATACATTAAATCCTGGTTTAACTGTAGCTTAGACCACAATAAGATTTTTCATCTGGGAGTTTTCAACTGTTCCATTGAACTTATCACAAAATGCAGCTAAAATATGATTTTCTAAATAAATCACTGAGCTAATGAAACAATTCAGAGCAGAAGTTGGCATTAAATCCACTAACAGATATGACCCTCCCTACCCACCCCTGATCAACGCCATACAAATATTGTTTTGCTGAGACCCATATGCGCGACTAATTCGTACAGTTTACAAGCCAATAAACCTTGAATTAATGTAAATAGCACAATTTCTGCATCAGAACAAAATGCAATCTAACACAGCAACCAAGGCTCCAGACCAACTTTTTTTGCCATCGTCCAAGAATCATCCAAAGGAACAATTTTAATCATCATAAAATGAATGTGGACCATCCCAAATTTGAAAAGTTACAATGGGGGGAGGGCAATGTATGAAACGTGCTGTAATTTCTACATTGGGTAAAACCAAAATGCATTAAAAATACCGTTTAATAAAAGCTAAGACTATAACCACAGGTGAATTGTTTGATTACAAATTTAAAATGGTTAAGTACAGAGCCAAATCAAGAAAAATATATCTTTGTCCCAAACATTATGAAAGGTACAGTATGACAGCTGTAACTGAATAAAATATGTAGCGAAAAGTACCATGACAAAGGGCAACTAATATTCATAGCAATTATGCTGTTTTAGGGCTTGTGTTACTGTAACAGGCTATGCTAATTTGCAGAAAATATTTGAGCTAGTGTCAAATTTTTGTTAGTAGGCTAATGCTGGTGAATCTTCCCCATCAGATTCTTCGCCAAAGAAATAGCTGTCTGAGCATCACTGTTCAACAAGGATGTAAGGATACAATCAGCCCACAATTCGGTATGATACACAATAGACCACAGGGTTCATGATTTGATGGTTGGTTTTTGCAATTGCAGACTAGGGCTGGGGATTGAATACCTATATTAACAGTGAAAATAATAAACAACCTAGTGTCTCCTAGCGTCCTTGAACATCAGAAAAAAACCATCACAACAAAAACAATAGGGTTCCAGCCAGACCTGGGCCAAATACATTTTCAAATACAAATACATATTTGTATGTAAATACATATTTGAAGTATTTTCAAATACATTTACACATAAAATACTTTGTATTTGATTTATTTAAAGTCTTTTAATGGAAAACCAACTTTCACAAATAGTATTTAAAAATACATTCCTTTAAATAAATACTTTCCTGGGAAACCAAAAACTTTTTCAAATAGTATTGAGCCTTTTTTAGTTGTATTTTAACACATTAAAATACAACTAAAAAATTTGTAATATTTAAAATATCCCAGACTTCTTTCTACAATCTTTGTGAGTGATCCACGGTGTGATGTCAGCGAGCTATAATACTGAGGGCATTCCAAGGGAACAACTAGGGGCTAGGGCTTAAATTCGGATTATGGGCAAGGGTAGCCTACATTGGCAATTTTAAAAGACAGTAGCCTGCCCGTACATGTCTTTGCACGGCAAGATGGTAAACTGAGACTTCTGGGAAAGCTATTTGCCAGTTTTTTTGTACCAGTACAATCTTTTTGAAGTTAGTGGCCTTTTACTGTATTTCCTCTTTTTTTCTGTTGTCAGAGCGGTCGACAGCCATATGTACAGTTCCATCTTTTACATTTTGTAAGGTTAGACACTGATAAAATAGAATTAAGCCGTGCATATTCACTACCAATTAACAAAGATAATCCGTGCAAAAAAATCCGTAATGATTGGACTGGGGCCGTCAGCAGTCACCTGACGTGTTCTCGTCAAAATACTGTCCAATTAGACAAATTGCTCAACTTTCAGAGCTGATGGGTTCTTGCATATCCAGTGCTTTTCAAGTCTTTAAAACAGCTTGGTGCAATTGCACATTGCACCACTGTCCTTATGCTGTTAACAGTATTTTCAAATAATTCCATTAAATCAATCACTTTGTATTTGAAAATTCAATATTTTTTTAAAAGACATATTTGAACGTAATTGCAAATACATGCAAATGCTCCTTAAATGTATTTTCTAATACATTTTATAATTTAAATACTCAGTAATTGTAAATGCTGTATTTAAAATAATAATTAAAAAAGTATTTAAAAGTAATTAACATCTTAGCACAAAGCCCCTACTGGTCGGCACGCCAGCGTGCAGAGATTGCTGAACTCAGACGTTCAGTGCTACTGCAACGAAAGTATGAGTTAAAAACAGAAACGCTTTGTTTTAGTTTCATTAGTAGAAGATACATGACAACTATGTCGAATACGGAGTTTCACAGTGCCACCATTGTCGCTCTGGTCGTTCATTTAAAACACACCCCCTCCCTGCAGTCTCATCTGCAACTACACCCCCCACCCATGACATAATGGGTCTATCTGGGCATTCATAAAAATATTCTTTCACCACTCAAAAATCGTATTCCGTCATAGCAACAAGATACACCTGACAATAGCCCTAAGATATGCCAATACAGCAGTGAAAACGCTGCTCACTGAATAATGAAATAAACAAGACAAAGTTTCCAAAAATTATACCATGTCATTCCACAGTACATATCTCAGACAATATATTGAATAGATATACAACCTTACCATTGGTTTTACGCGTAGAGATGTCCCTTTTGAGACTGAGTGGTCACATATTGTCTTGGACAATCAGTTTGTGAAATATACACGCATTCATGATGCCTGGGTACCCTCCAAAATAGCTGTGCGTAATACCGCACATGTTGTTTAGTGTTGTTGCCCTTTTTAGTACAGTCTGGCTTGACTGACAATTCATTTATTCAAGTGGGTGAGAGTATAAGCTTTCTAACGATGTATAACATTTCTAATTTTAGTTTTGGAATACCGTTTTATATCTCAGCATAACCAAAAGTTTTCTCATCATCGCTTACACTCTGTGGTAGCAGTAAAAGACACTGCACCTGACGAAACGTTGTGAATGATTTTTCGTAATTTCTTGGAAAATACTATTATTATTGAGGAATTCTGAGCTTAGCTAAATCATATGTTTGCTGATAGACCTAGCTGACATTGTATTCTGGAGTAAGAGAGAAGCGGATAGAACTGTATCATTGATTTACTGTCTCTGCCTCTATCTACTGAACACAGATAAGATTTCATCATTGCTATGAAAGTATTACTGCTCAAAATATTTCGGTTATATGTTATTTTTGAAATTCAGTGTCTTTCAATAGGTTAGTGGTATTTTATAATGAGGATATTACACACTAATGTAAGCGTTTGTTGGTAGTTTAGTAGTTTTTTTGATGCATGCAACAGTGATGACGTGAGAGTTGGAACATTGCCAAAACGTGGTGGACGGTTGAAAATTGTTTTCATGTCGTCCCATCGCCATTCAAGAAAACATACTAACTAAAAGACTAAAAGACTCTTAAAGGAAAAATTTAGGCAAACTCAATTTTCTTTTGACAAGAGATTGCGATTCTATAAAAGGAAATTCAGGAGAGGACAAGCTTTACATCTAGACCAATTACAATGCAGCAATCCACAACAGTTTTGGAACAAAATAAATAAATTGGGCCCTAAGAGATCAACTAAAATTCCAATGGAAATTGTATTAAGTAATGGTGATCCTGAGAATAAAAAAGAGCTTGTTCTTGGAAAATGGGAAAATGATTTTGCAGACTGGAAATCATATTCCACCGGTTTTTGATGATACTTTTCTAAAAGATACATGTAATGCAAATTATGAGGTGGAGAAAACCATGAATCAATCTGGGTACATCCCAAATCAATTCTTGAATAATAATATCACACGGGAGGAAATAAAGTGTGTTGTTGATAGGGCAAAGTTAAAGAAAGCATCTGGGTTAGAGGGAATCCCAAATGAAGTCCTAAAGTCTCCATCATTATTAGTGGTGTTATGCTGTCTGTTTCAAACTTGCTTTGAATATAGCATCATTCCTTCTGTGTGGTATAAATCTATTATTAAACAGATCCCAAAGTCCGCTAAGAATAATCCAAGGGTTCCCCTTAACTATAGGGGCACCAGCCTTTTAAGTACAGTTTATAAATTATACTCGAACATTTTGAATAACCGGTTAATTCAGTACTTGGAAATGACAGAATATCTTGTTGATGAGCAGAATGGATTTAGGAAAAATAGAGCTTGCATTGATCATATCTATTCAGTATCATCTGTAATTAGAGCCAGAATAGAGGAAGGCAAATCTACATTTGTTTGCTTTGTCGACTTCCAAAAGGCCTTTGATTGGGTCAATAGAGATCTGCTTGCCTTCAAGCTTATTAAAGCTGGGATTGATGGTAAATTCTACGAAGCAATTAAAACTTTATACAGTTCTCCAGTCGCCTGTGTAGAGATAAGCAACATGTTTACTCGATGGTTTCCCTCTCCCTTTGGAGTCAAACAAGGAGACATTCTTTCTCCAACTCTGTTTGCTTTATATGTGAATGATCTGCCTCAACAAATTAAGGATGCAAACCTAGGTGTAAGTCTGGAGGATACACCACTTGGTATTTTACTTTATGCAGATGTTAGAGTCCTTATTGCTGAATCTGAAGTTGACTTACTAAATATGTTAAACCTTAAACTTATGGTGCTCTAGATGGAGATTAACAATAAATCAGAGTAAAACCCAGATAATGCATTTCAAGAAAAAGGGTACAGCAAGAAGTACACAAAATATCACTTTTGGACCATCACCACTAGAATATGCTAGTGTGTATAAATACCTGGGGTTTGCCCTGGATGAATTTATGACCTACGAGGGGGGGATAAAATCCCTAGCGACTTTGGCTGGGAGAGTGTTAGGCTCAGTGATTAATAAATTAAAAGTGTGCAAAGATCTTGGTTTGGTATTCAACATATTCACAACTTTATGATGCCTGTGTTTCTCCTGTACTGAATTATGCTGTTGGCATATGGGTATTTAAAGAATCCAAAAATGCCAATTCTATTCAGAACAGAGCCATACGTTGTTTTCTTGGTGTTGATAGGTTCCCAGTTTTATGTAGTATACATATATATATTATATGTAGTGTATTGTGTTTCTGTTTCTGCCATTACTGTGTCTGTAGTTTGCATGCCTCTGTGTCTAGCCCCTCTGTAGTGCGTCTCAGTATAACACCTCTAGTGTCTGCGGCAAGGATGTCACGTTCCTATGCTAAATGTCTGCGAGGGTCCCCAGGAAGGGACAAGACCATTTGTCTCCGGCCCGCCACTTAACTCAACCTTTTGATATGTATGACCCCAAACTGTATATCCAGACACCACACAGCATGATCGGCAGAGATTCTCTCAGCGCAGCGCCCGAATGTGCTGGGTCTGTCTCTCCCTTGCGCATTGAATTAAACAACAAATCCTCTGAGGAAACTTTGTCAGCGTGTTCTTCATCATCCTGCATTTGACTCCACGAATAAGGGCAAAATATCCTAACAGTGTACATAAATTTGCTCCAGTTCTAGCTATTCAGGGTGATATGGGGTGGGTGCCTGGTCCTATACCACAAAAATGTGAGATGGTCCGACTGTGGAACCGCCTGATCAGTATGCCAGAGGATAGGATAACCAAAAAGGTCTTTATTTGGGATAAATTACACAGCACCCCATGGACAAAAGAACTTGATGCAATTTTTGAGGAAGTTGATTTACAATATATTTACAGAAATAACTTTCGGTGTAATATTAACATGATTAAATATAAGCTTTTATCCAACTTTGAAGAAAAGTGGTCTAATGATATATTGCTGAAACCAAAATTAAGGGCATATATTCATGTTAAGCAAAACTATGGCCCTGAACCATATGTTATGGCATACCTAACCAGAAGCCAAAAGTCCCTGGTTGCCCAGTTACGAACCGGTATCCTTCCTCTGGCTATTGAAGTAGGCAGGCAGATTTAATGATGTAATTGAAAAAAAAGACTATGTCTGTTATGTGATCTGGGTGAAATCGAAAATGAATCCCACTTTATGCTGTACTGTACATATTATGATGATCTAAGAGAACCAATTTTCCATGAAATGTCTAGATGAAATCCTGAAGTGTTTTGAGGGGGGTGGGGATGATGAAAAATTGGAATGGCTATTTAAGTTTGATGTTTTTAAAATGGCTAACTTTGTCTCAAAAGCCTGGAAAAGAAGGCAAGATGGATTGTTTGTTTAGTCTCTAATGAGGTGTTATTATTTATGTAAAGATTTTGTATATGTTGCAAAAACCTATACAAAAAGAAGATAAGAAGGTTTGGTTATGGAGTCTATAATGTTTTGTACAGGGCATATGTATCAGATATGTGTTTGTAGTATTTTAATAGGTTTAGGATTTACTCTGGATCTGTTATATGCAAAATGTTGGTGCCATATAAGCCCATGTAGGCTGGGCATCGGTGTGATGCATGACACAATAATAATAAAATTCATTAATTCATGAATTCATTCATTCATACGAGAGTACAGAGAATTGAAATATATACATACAAGAGTTAATTATTACATATTTAGGTACTGTACCCCATTGTGTTACAATATTATTTGCATTATTCTTTAATCTGATATCAATGTTTCATCTTAAACCTTCATAAGGGGCTAATTTATGTGCTTTATAATGGACAAAAAGCATTTTATTCATTTTTGGAGAGATTTTGGATATGTTTCTGGACCCCTAAATATTTTAGACGAAAAGAATGAGCCTTAACTATAACTTGCAGCAGGCACTGCAATCTCTCAGGACTGGTACTGAACCTGCAGAATATCCTGGAGTTTGAGATTACCAAATTAAAAATAAATGTGATATCACTCACCAGGGACCTGCCATTGGGAATATTTCTTTAGGATCTCAATCAGCTCTGCCCCATATTTATCAAGCTTGTCCTCAGTCACACCATCAATCTGCAGCAGCACCTCATGGTCAGCAGAGAGGGTCTCTGTCAACAATTTTCACAGTTACTTATATGTGACTGAATGGTGTCCAAGGTTACTCACATACACATTTGTTATTGGACATATACCTTTTCGCCCCTAATATATGCATATCAACACTTTAAAATAGTACATTGTTCCTCTCAAGTTACCACTATGAAACATAACTTAAGCCTGTGACTACACAGTCTGCTTTTATCAATGAGCCTATTACAGGTCTGATCATGAATCTTTTATTTAGTATTATTAGCCGTGTAAAAGCAGAAGTGTGGTTCACCTGCAATTTTTTTGAGCGTGGCAGTGGAGAAGATGTTGTAGTAGTGAATGCCAAACACCTTCCCCAACTTCTTGCACAGATCATTCAGCTCCTGCAGACATTTGTGCACCATTTCCTCCCTCTGAGACACACTCTTAGTCACAGCAGCCTTGTGCTTCCTCATACTGGACACACTCTCCGATTCATAAAATTCCACCTAAGAGAGACAATTTGGGACAAAACAGTTTTATAAATTGAGAATGCAAGGGCGAAGGAACATAAAGAAACAAATCACATAGAAACAACAGAATAAAAGAGCATCTCCAAGACCAAAAAGGTAACTATTTAAACACCAAACCAGTGAAGAACAAAAAGGGTTAAAACAAAACTGATAAATATAAAGAAAACAAATCAGATATGACCTGTGTGACGCCGCTCAGGATGCTATTGGCCTTCTGTCCTATGGAGATGTAGGCCACAGCTTGGCCATTTGCGGTGATATACAGATCCTCCTCCAGAATGTGATCAAGCACCAGCTTCTTAAACAGTCTATCAGCATTGTGCCTGGAGTAAGCTGCACCGACCCCAAATAGCCCAGTCTGGATACGAGCGCTTCTAGCTCCTGCAAGCAAAGCAGTTACCATTGTGATCACCATGCCTGTCCTAAAACAACTGTACATCAAGGGTTTTGCTGGTTGAAAAATAAAAAAAGTGGTATCTCAACCAAATACACTGTGTGTCATAGACATGCTCTGTGCCATCCACTGGCCCATACACCACCATCTTGTGATACAATGATTAATAAGGACAATATGCCATTCAAACATATTTTAGTTCAATAGACACATGAACACCATAATGTTTGGGACAAAGACATTTTCTTGATTTAGCGCTGTACTCCACAATTTTAAATTTGTAATCAAACAACTCACATGTGGTTAAAATGCGCAGCTTTGGTGGTTTGCAGAGATCACACACACACACACAAATCGGTTACATTTCACACAGTTGTCATGTAGCTGCTCTGGCTCAGTTTCAGAGAAAACCAGAAAATATGTTGGTAATGTTATCTCTGCTGAGTTCTAAGCCTATAATTTCTATAACTACTGCTTCCACAATTATTCATTCCCACCCAAAAGGCTATATTCACTTCAACTGATTGCAGTGAAACAATTGTGTGATTATATATGCAAAGTTAGTTTGATAGGGCTTGATTGGAAAGCTTGTATCAAAGCTGAACTGAATTGGTCATTCAGTTGCTGAACAGTGTACCAGAGTAGACAGCAACACATTAACACCTGGGTAAAAGCACCAGTTGTCTATTGTCAGGGGGTTGTGAAGAAAAAGGCACAAACTGCCTGTATGTCTTTACTGAGTTGATTTTTTTTAGTTTTAAAAAAGCAGTTATTTTAAGCCCAAATATTTAGGAAAGTCATGCAAAAAGGAGGATATAGCATTTACGGCGAAATTTTTATTATAAAGTTCCCAAAGCCCGATGGCGTTGCTCTGGCCTATCTATTGTTAAACTCTCACTTGCTGTCTCTGCAGATGTGTGTGTATGTCTAATTGAGAAACTTGGTGCTGACTTCTGAGTGAATTGCATCAAAGAGATGGGAAAAATAGAACCAAATCCGAAAAATAATGGCCAAATTTGGAGGAGAAAAAATTTGCAGAGAACGCATTATTTAAGTGTTGCCAAATATGGTATTTGAATTTGGCACCGTCCCTAATATATCTATATATATATATATATATCAGTGGCGGCTGGTTACTCAAAACATTGGGGAGGACAGGAAGAAAATCAACCCATGGCGTCATGTTATTTTACTTATTTTACACTAGTTGGCTGGTTCCAACTAGCAACCTAATGCAAACTTACTATACAACGAAGGTAAGGTAATGCACCCGATGTTCATCCCCATCTTCCAAATATCATATCATCATTAATACAAAGGCTTGACTGAATACTCGATTCTGATTGGTCCAAGGGTGGGCATTTTTCTCAGTAAAGGGACACCTCGGCCTTTTAAACAGTTCTAAAATCAATGCGCTACAAAATCCAGCATTCTAAAGCAGTTTAAACAGCAACATTATTCTTTCGCTTTTGAATTGTTGTTACATCCCCTCCCCTTTTCAATGTCTAATTTCACAATTGATGGCAACGGTGAATCACATTTCTAATTACTGTTGCTAGCTTTATTTATTGTTGCCAATCATCCCGCAAATCGGAATCGTCCTTATTTGGACAGTAGAATAGGCATTCCACATTTAACTCATGGCTACGGGGCGCATTTTCATCCGTATGTTTGTGAACGATTGTGTTTATAGTAACTGCTGTTTAGAATACAATTCAGTAGTTAGCTAGCTAGATAGCCGGGATAACAAGCATGCCGTGAGACCATTCTGACCATAAACCAAGAATTTTAATATTGGCTAGGTGACAAGTGACGGCGAACCTATACGGTGAGCAGAGAGCAAAATGAGAGTCGAGGTCAAGAACGAGTGAATGATCAAACACGAAATCAAATTAACAAACTAGATGGTCTAAGGCAAAAATTAGAGTTGAAAGGAACAAGTCAGTGATCAAACATGAAATGCAGTCAGCAAACTAAGCAGAAGGGCTGGATGGGAATCAGAATCAAAAAAAAAAAAAGTCAAACAAAGTAATGACACAAGAATGCACAAGAAAGTTAAAAGGTCTAAAGTTGATGCTAGGCATTTGCATTTGGAATCCCTTGCTGTTGTCTCTCAACACTGGGTGTGTCAAAATCAACTGGTACATTGATTAAAAAAAAGTCACTGCACTGGTGAGTTCAGAAATAGCAAACAACCTGATAGACCACAGAAGACCACTGTAGTGGATTACCAAAAAATACAGTCAATTGTAAAGAAAAACCCCTTTCCGACTGTTGAACATAGATCAAACACAAGCTCCAGGATGCATTCATTGATGTGTCATCGACAACTACCCTAAAGAGAAGACTACAGTAGCTCAGAGGGTTCCATTCATGATGTAACCACCGGTAAGGGTCAAAAGCAGAACAGCCAGGTTAGAGTTTGCTAAAGATTATATTTTTAAAAATGTAGAGTTCTGGAACAAACTCTTTTAGACAGACGAGGTAACTATTAACCTGTACCAAAGGAATGGAAATAAAAGTGTGGAGAAAAAGAGTAATTGCTCATGATCCAAAGCAACATGCCCAAGCCAAAACTAATGGTGGAGGTAGTATAATGGCTTGAGCTTGTATGGCTGCCCCTCGAACTGGCTCACTTGTCTTTATTGAGGATGTGACAGGAAGAATTCTTAAGTGTACAGAAACATCTGCCCATATGCAAACAACTGCCTCAAAACTCATCAGATGGCGCTTCACCTTGCAACAGCACAATGCTGGGTTATCATTGAAAAAGCTGACTTGCAGAAAGCATTATATAACAATTATATAAAATGTCATGTAGATCTTATGGTAACTGAATAAATGTATTTCACAAAGTGCTGAATGCTTACTTTTAAGAGCCTATATATCTAACTGTCTGCTGTTTCACTCAGTACAATGTATCTGTTGAAATGTAAGCAAGAGAAGACAGACTCCAGTTGCTGTAACACAGTTGTTTTCTCTTACCCAGGAAAATGTCGACCAGCATGTTAAGCGTCAGTCTGCTCTGCTGTGCAGATTTTCTTTGTCGAACTCCAACCTTTTCACAGTAGTCCTGCACGAATCTTACAATCTTCTTTACGTCTTCTGTGACAGTTCGAATCTTGTATTTCTAAAAATAGACAAAGAGGATCTGAAGATCGAAGAATCCTAAGGAGGGTGTACTGCAGTTTGACAATTCAAATGGACAACAGTATTCCAATAGCAAAGGGTTCTGATGGCTCCACAATAATGTTGGGCACATATTTCTGGGATGGTTTAGGTGAACTCATACCCTTAGAAGGCCAGGTTGATGTCCATTCTTTCTAAATGGTGCTGGGTGATCATCTTCACCTTGTGTGAATTGTCGGCAAAGTGAATATTCCAAACCCAGCAGTTAATCGTTATCACCCTCGTTTAACCCCTTCGCACACATGCCAAATCTGCCCAAGCCTTGCCCATTTAGGGGGTACCTTATTTAAAGCTTTATAACACCAGATGTGAGCATCACAAAGACATGGAAAATGGCTTAAATGAAGCAAGACATTTGTGCCATTTACAATACTAATTTAGTTTGCTATGAAATACTGAGAAGTTCCATATATTAAACAGGTTAAACTATACATGTTCTGGATAAAAAAACTCCTTGTCCACAAGTGCAAAATAAAATCTAAAATCTAAGGGTGGATATGCAGTAAATCACAACATAATCATGTATTTCACCACAAATCAACTGTTTTGACTCAAGAAACTCACTTTTGCCTAATTTTCACGTGGGAATTACAAGCTTTCTGTCAGTACAGTGGCTTAAAATATCTAGGGGTCCTGAAACATATCCAAAATCTCTCCAAAATTGAATAAAATGCTTTTTGTCCATTATAAAGCATATAAATGAGCCCCTTATGAAGGTTTAAGATAAAACATTGCTATCAGATTTAAAAAATAATGCAAAAAATATTGTCACACAATGCGGTACATTACCTAAATGTGTAATAATTAACTCGTGTGTATTTCTATACTCTGTACTCTCGTATGTTTTATTGTATGGGGATGAGACAACACGAAAACAATTTTCAACCATCCACCATGTTTTGGCAATGTTCCAACTCTCACGTCATCACTGTTGCATGCTTCACAAAAACTATTACACTGCCATCTAATGCTTACATTACAGTGTGAAATATCCACATTATATAACATCACTAACCTATTTAAAGATACTCAGTTCCAAAAATAACGTATATAACCGAAATATTTTGAGCAGTAATAAGTACATAGCAATGATGAAATCTCATCTATGTTCAGTAGATGGAGACAGAGACAGTATCAATGATACTGTTCTATTCGCTTCTGTTTTGCTCCAGAAAACGATGTCAGCTAGGTCGATCAGCAAACATATGGCTTAGCTATGTCCAGAAGTCCTCAATAATAATAGTATTTTCCAAGAAATTACGTTGACCATGTTTCGTTAGGTGCAGCGTATGTTTATGCTAACATAGAGTGAATGCGTAAGTGAATGCGATGCTAAGAATATTTTCTGTTACACTGGCCTATAAAACGCTATTACAAAAGCAGAATTAGACATGTTATACATTGTTAGAAAGCTTATACTCTTACCTACCGAATAAATGAATTGTCAATCAAGCCAGACTGTACTAAAAAGGCCGACGACGCCGTAAACAACAGGTGTGGTATTACGCACAGCTATTTTGGAAGATACCCAGGCGTCACAGATACACGTATATTTCCCAAATGGATTGTCCAAGACAATATATGACCACGCAGTCTCAAAAGGGACATCCCTACACATAAAACCAACAGTAAGGTTGTATATTTATTCAATATTTAGTCCCAGATATTGGCTGTAGACTGACATGGTATCATTTTTTAAAACCTAGTCTCGTTTATTTCGTTATTCAGTGAGCAGCGTTTTCACTGCTGTATAGGCATATCTTCGGGCTATTGTCGGGTTTATCTTGTTGCTATGACGGAATATGATTTTTTAGTGATGAAAGAATATTTTTATGAATGCCAAGATAGACAGTATTGTCCATTATGTCAAGGGTGGGGGGTGTTTTTTAGATGAGACTGCAGGGAGGGGGTGCGTGTTAAATGAACGGCCAGAGCGACAATGGTGGGGCTGCAAAACTCAGTTTTCGGCATAGTTGTCGTGCATCGTCTACTAATGAAACTAAACCAACGCGTTTCTATTTTTAACTCACACTATGCATGCAGTAGCACCAAATGTTTGAGTTTAGTAATCTCGGCACGCCGGCGTGCCTACCACTAGGGGCTTTGCGCTAAGAGGTTAACTGGGGAGAGTGCTTCTTCAACTCTTTTGAACCTACCCCACTTTTCATTCACAGTCTTGCAGTTAACTTCTTAGTGCAAAGCCCCTAGTGGTCGACCCCCTCCCTGCAGTCTCATCAGCAACTACACCCCGACCCATGATATAATGGACAATATCCCTTTCCCTAAGTGGCTTTTGTCGCTTGCCAGGCCGCCATTGTAAATAAGAATTTGTATGTGAAATATACGCACATTTGTGACACCTAGGTACCTTCCAAAATAGCTGCGTGTAATACCACACGTGTTGTTTACGGCATTGTAGCCCTTTATAGTACAGTCTCGCCTGATTGATAATTCATTTATTAGTAGGTGAGAGTATAAGCTTTCTAACTATGTATAACATGTCTAATTTTGCTTTTGGAATAGCGTTTTACAGCTCAGCGTAACCGATTTTTTTCTCATCATTTCATTCACTCTGTGGTAGCAGTAAAAGACACTGCACCTGACAAAATGTTGTCAACGATTTTGAGTAATTTCTTGGAAAATACGAGTATTATTGAGGACTTCTGAGCATATCTAAGCCATATGTCTGCTGATAGACCTAGCTGACATCGTTTTCTGGAGTAGAAGCGGATAGAACTGTATCATTGATTTACTGTCTCAGTCTCTATCTACTGAACACAGGTAAGATTTCATCATTGCTATGTAAGTATTACTGCTCAAAATATTTCGGTTATATACACTACCGGTCAAAAGTTTTAGAACGCCTCCATTTTTCCAGTTTAATTGAAATTTAAGCAGTTCAAGTCCAGTGAATGAACTGAAATGGCACAAAGGCAAGTTGTAACTGCCAGAGGTTTTAAAAAAAGATTTAGGTTACCAAAAACTGAAAAATAATGTAAATACGTAGAGTTATAAAAAAAAGGCCTTTGTCAGGGAACAAGTAAAGTAAACAACGTACAGCTTTTCTGCAGCAATGGAAGGAAATTAAGCCTTGAAAGTTGATGCAAACAATTCCTACAGGTGTCCCAATTTTTGTTAATTACTAACAAACCCTCTGGCTGTATAAAATCAGTGTTGGAACAGACTGTATTACCACACCCCCTGAAGCACTATTTGGACAATATTGCACTGCAGGAAGTAGTATATTGCTGTAATAATGGCGGGAAAAAGGCAATTAACAAAGAAAGACAGACAGACCATTATAACCCTTAAAAGTGTAGGTCTTTCCTTTTGAGAAATTGCAAAGGAAGCCACGGTGTCAGTGAGTACAGTTTTCCACACCATCGAAAGGCACTTGGAAACTGGAGGAAACTCTGACAGGAAGAGGTCCGGCAGACCCAAAGCCACAACAGAATCAGAAGACAAGTTTCTGAGAGTCAACAGCTTGTGTGATAGGTGGCTCACAGGACAACAGCTTCAAGCACAGCTGAACAGTCGTTGAAGTAAGCAAGACTCAGTTTCAACTGTGAAGACAAGACTTCAAGCTGCAGGTTTGACAGGTCGAGTGGCAGTATGAAAGCCAATGTTAAAATAGCTAAATAAGAAAAAGAGGCTTGCCTGGGCCACGAAGCACCGGCAGTGGACTACTGAAGACTGGAAAAAGGTCTTATGGGCCGATGAATCAAAATTTGAAATCTTTGTTTCATCACGCAGGGTTTTTGTATGCCGTCGAGTAGGTTAATGGATGGTTGCTCTGTGTGACACCAACTGTCAAACATGGAGGAGGAAGCGTGATGGTCTGGGGCTCTTTTGCTGGATCCAGAGTTAGTGACTTGCACAGAGTGACTGGCACCCTGAACCAAAAGCGCTACCACAGCATTTTGCAGTGCCATGCAATACCCTCTAGTCAACGCCTAGTTGGGGGTTCATACAACAGCAAGATAATGACGCAGAACATACCTCTAGGCTATTTCAGAACTACCTTAGAAGAAAAGAACAAGACGGTAGGGTTCAAATAATGGTCTCACAGTCTCCGGACTTAAACCCTATCAAGCTGGTTTGAGTTGAACTGGACAGAATGGTGAAAGCAAAGCAACCTACAAGTGCAACACATTTGTGGGAACTTCTGGAACAGTGTTGGGAAGATCTTTCCGAACAATATTTGATTTCCATTGCAGAACGAATGCCACGATTGTGTTCAGCTGGTATATCTGCAAAAGGTGGCTACTTTGAGAAGTCAAAAAATTTGAATAAATTGTGTTAAACAAAACAATTCCATTATTTATTTTTTTTAATCTCCAATTGTTCATTTGTTCTATGCTTTAATTTCAGAATACATTGAGACAACTGCGTAAATTAAAAAAAAAACTGGAAAAATTGAGGTGTTCTAAAACTTTTGACCAGTAGTGTACATTATTTTTGAAATTGAGTGTCTTTAAATTGGTTATAATGAGGATATTTCACACTGTAATGTCAGCGTTTGTTTAGTAGTTTTTGTGATACATGCAACTGTGATCACGTGAGAGCTGGAACATTGCCAAAACGTGGTGGACGGTTGAAAATTGTTTTCATGTCGTCCCATCTCCATACAAGAAAACATACGAGTGTACAGAGTATAGAAATACATCCAAGAGTTAATTATTACACATTTAGATACTGTACTGCATTGTCTGACAATATGTTTTTGCATTATTTTGTAATCTGATATCAATGTTTCATCTTAAACCTTCACAAGGGGCTCATTTATATGCTTTATAATGGACAAAAAGCATTTCATTCATTTTTGGAGTGATTTTGGATATGTTTCTGGACCCCTAGATATTTTAGACCACTGTACTGATGGAAAGCTTGTAATTCTCACTTGAAAATGATGCATCAGTGAGTTTCTCGATTCAAAACAGTTGATTTGTAGTGAAATACGTGAATATGTTGTGATTTACAGCAATGCATAATTTAGTCATTTTGGATAGATTTGGAGACGCTGGGTACACTGCTTAGTTTTTGCTTCATAGATCTTTAGTAGTTCTACATATCCACCCTTAGATTTTATGAACTTTCTTTATGAAGTTTTTTTAATGAAGTTTTTGATCCATGATATGTATAGTTTAACCTGCTGTATATATGCAATCTCTCAGTATTTCATTGCAACAACTAAAAAAGATCAAATTAATTTTAGATTTTTTGCCTAGACAATTGAATTTGTGACACTTTATTTCTTCCAAAATTATGAATATAAACTAATCTAAGTTAGTATTGTAATTGGTACAAATTCCTTGCTTCATCCAAGCCATTTTTCAAGCATCTGTGGTGTTCACATATGGAGTTAAAGCTTTAAATAGGGTACCCCCTAAATGGGCAAGGATTGGCCATATTTGGCATGTGCGCTAAGGGGTTAAGAAGTTTAACCCAGTCAATATTACTAATATTTTCTTGCACCTTTTTTAAATTGGCACATCTAAAATTAAAAATTAAAAAGTATCTACTGCATATCTGGCAGCAGCATGGTGGTTTGAGGCTCATTTGATACCTTGGACCCTTGATGACTTAAAGCCATTTAGCCAACAAATGTTTTCCATACTGTATCAGCATAATTTACAGCTGAATCTAGCCCCTCCCCCCAATTCCCATAGAGATCCATTCAAATGCAAAGAGTTTTTGTATCGCTTGTAGGACAACCTGACAATAAGATATCCAGACTCTGATGATGTTGATAGGTCACAGACATCAGGAAGTCATGGCATGCAAAGGATATGCAACCAAATACAAAACATGACTCTTTTATTTTACATTATGTTAATTTGTCTAAAACTTTGAAATGGGGGACTACGTATAAAAAGTGCTGTAATTACTACTTGGTGAAACCAAAATGTATAAGATTACCCTTAATAATAGCTCTGAGTCTGCACTTTGACCACATGTGGATTGTTTGATTACAAACAGAGAAAATAAAATATTAAATCAGAAAAAAACAGAAAAATGCAGTTGGTTTTAATGTTGTGGCTGATCGGTGTATACTCTAAGGTTCTCATGAACTATACACCCAGCTCAAGGAAAGAGCAAACTGGATGCCAATGGGATGAGCACACAGTGTGCACCCAGTGCTCATGGGAGTTGCAGTAGTATGCAGTATCACCCCAAATTGATTGAATTATTTCAGATGTCTTTTGTAAACTACAATGATTTTTTTTCATAGAAAATGCGACTAAAAAGAAAGAGTGAGTTACACACTACCGAATTCTACCCACATTTGGCAGGTGTTAATGTCAAGCCCTGCATACTAGAATTTGAGCTAAAACTCCTAACCCTAACACTAGCACAGGGGACAGACAACCAAGTATTAACATTTTTCTCCTGTGTTCATGATGTGCTAATATTTTGCAAACGTTAAAAGACTTAACGTTTTATATTGGATGAATGTGAAGAAATGTCAAAACAAATGTATAAATTTGTTGCATTACTCCATTACTCTACAGTTGTGTAATTAAAATAGTGCTTTTTAGAAAGGTAAGATTTTAAACAGTTGAACAAAAGTAACTTATGGAGAACCACAAAACTACCGGTATCAGCATCAGATGATGTTACCCCCAAATAATCGGAAATTGGTATCGGCCATAAATTTTCATATCAGTGGACCCCTATTAAATTTGTTAATTATTATCAAAAATAGCAATTATTAATTAAATAACCAAATTCAATGATAGGCAGAGCAACCTGTTGGATCAACCTTTATCAAATGTAGAACTAGATTAAAATTTTTTTTAAAGTTACAAGAAATATGCCTGTCTGATTTAAAGATGAGGCTCAACTACCTTAAAAAACAAACAAACAAAAAAAAAAGCGTTACAGACAAGGACAGGTTAGTCACACACGATATGAATGAAAGAAAATACCAAACCACAGTGTATTTACCCCAAAATAGTCCCAGAAAACATAGATCAAAGTCCAAAAACAAGGCAGCCGAATGTTTTTAAAAACCAGGGATGAAACTACAAAAAGAACTGTAAAATAAATACTTAAGATCCTGCGCACACCAAACAGGCCCAGAAGCAGATCTCGACCCCAGAATCACCACCACAGATGTTGATGTTAACCCCCCTCATCCTCCCCCAAGAAACACTTTCGTCCCCCTGACATTGACTGACTAGATAAAGTCTACATTTATAGTGGTTCTACAAGAAAGGGGGGCATGGCTGAGAGAGAGGGGGGCAACCTGGCTGCACTGATTTGGTGAGGTGTGAAGTGTGGGGATGTGCAGACAGGGTTTTATCTGAAAATGGACAAATTTACATATTAAAGTTTCCTTATGTTGTTGGAAGCAGGGCTAAGCACTATGATATTATTATCAAAATATTTATTGTCTTACAATCTTTCCAAGGAGACAAAACATTAATATGTTAGTGGCTAAACCACCTCAGCTTTTAAATCTGTTTTAAAAAAATGGTAGTTTGCTGCTTATCACAAGCTGTGGTATTTTATATACAAATAATTGTCAAATCCCGCCAGCTGCAATGTTGACCTTCAGGTGAAATATTTTCCAAGTCACAAAACCAAATCGTTCCACGTTGGTTTCCACTAGAAACTGGAACCACTTCCATACAAATTTAGATCTCAACTATCATGCCTCAACAACTATTATCTATATAGACATTAAGATTTTCTCTCAATTATTTCAATATCACAGATTGTATTCAAAGTTCAACCAAAAAGAACATTCTCTTTGTGTGTCTGTAGCCATGCAGGGCCACTGACCCCCAATGTGCTGTGCTGTCTTCAAGTAATAAAGCAATATATCTTTCAAAAGAGAAAATTCTCCAGGATTCTCCAGTTCTCCAGTCAGAAGACCAAGGATGTTTACTTTGATGTTTGTGGAGCAGCGTAGGGGGACAGAAAACATATATTTCTTTGCTCACACAAATTATATTGTCTGTTTCTCAAAAGTAATAATTAAAAAAAACTACATAACCGAAAGAAGGAATTTCTTTCCAGTACAGAGGGTTGCCTTTCAAGATGACAATACTTCTATACACAGAGAACAAGTAGGTCAATTATGATCCTAGATGGGCTCAATGACCTGTTCTCCTCACAATGCATTCTTCTGCTCTTTTTTTTTTTTTTGTTGTTGCCATTTTTCTCCCATTTTTTCTGCCCAATTTAGTCATTATACCAATTCCCCGTGTGAATAACGGTCCTGGGGAGGGTGTAGACTACCACATGCCTCCTCCGACACATGTGGAGTCGCCAGCCGCTTCTTTTCACCTGACAGCAAGGAGTTTCACTGGGAGAGCGTAACGCATGTGGAGGTTCACACTATTTCCCCCAGATCCCCTCCCTGCTGAACAGGCGTCCCGACCAACTAGTAGGAGTCGCTAATGCAACGATCAGGACTCATACCCTCACCGGCTTCCCACCCGCGAACACTGCCAATTATGTTCGTAGGAACGTCTGACCAAGCCGGAAGTACCGCTGCCGGGGATTGAACCCGGGGTCTCTGTGGTGGTAGGCGAGTGATTCTTCTGTTCTTATATTCTTGAAATGAATTGAGGTTCTGAGGACAGGGGAATAAACTCACATTTGGACGGGCGCAGTTATCACAGATGACTTCAGGGTGCTCCTTGCAGAAGTTGGAATTAAATGTGTGCTCCCCAAAATATCCCAGCAGCTGCATCCTCCTACAGTCCATCAGGTTCTCACAGAAGTGTACCATGCTGTGGAGGTTGTTGTAATGGGTCAGTTTCGACAGATGGTTGCCTTCTCTGTCCACTGCAGAGGAGAGAGCCAGAAAGTGGCAGAAAGAAATGGGAGGTAGAGAGAAAAGGGAGTTTTTCCTCAGAAAAAACACTTCTTACTCACAAGCCCATGAATTAAGACCCTTGATTGATTTCACCCTTTGATCGAGTGGCCTTGAAAATGCTATAGCTGTTTTTAACCCTTTACGCACTGCTGGGAACCCTTCTTAGGAAAAGGGCTAAATGTTCCCATATGATTAATGATGAGTAGTTCATACTGAAACTCACATAAAAACCAAGTTAACATTTGAACAGTTAACAAAATGTGTTTGGATGAACAGAAAACCCCAAATTATTCAAGTGTAAAAAATTAAAATTGCTGAGGTGTGATGCACATTCTTCCAGCAGGATATCTATGCAAACATTTTTCCTTGGTTTGCTTCCCTGTAGGTGAGTGCAGTATTAGTTTGATGGAACAAGGCTCCACTTAAATTAGGGGATGATGATGAAGACAGGCCTTGTGCAGTACATACTGCTGATTAGTCTCTTGATGCGAATGACGTCGGTGTAAGAATAGAAGAGCACACACTGGGAGATCTCCCCATCCCGGCCTGCGCGCCCAGATTCTTGGTAGTAACCCTCCACAGACTTAGGGAGGCTGGCGTGGATCACATACCGCACATCTGGCTTATCGATGCCCATGCCAAATGCAATGGTGGCACAGATCACCTGGGAAGAAGGTTGAGAGGCAGACAAAAATCAAGGACAAGGAGACCTAAGCAAGAAATAAAAAACTAAATGTAAGCTGAAACCAGTGTTGTAGTACTCAAGTCCAGGACTTAGCTTCAAGTCTGACTTAAGTCATAATTTGTGACTCACTGGTGGCATGGATTTGTCTCACACTTGGGAACTAAACTGCTATCTGTCAGAGAAGCAATACAGCACTCAATGATGTGCTACGTCTATGTACATTTTGCTACTTCAGTTGCAATTCCCGTCACCCCATTATTAGACTTGCATAGCAGTGGTGGTTGAAAAAATATCCCTGTTAGTATATACACTACATGGCCAAAAGTATGTGGACACATGACATCCAAATTCTGGGCATTAATATGGAGTTGGTCCACCTTTTGCTGCTATAACAATCTCTATTCTTCTGGGAAGGCTTTATACTAGATGTTGAAGCATTGCTGCAGGGATTTGTTTCTATTCAGCCAGAAGAGCATTAGTAACAGGGTTCATACACTTTTTCACCAATGATTTTCAATGACTTTTCCATGACTTCTCCACAACTTTTAACTGAATTTCCATGACCAAAACAAATGACTTTATCTCAGCGGGACGATTTAAAATTATTTATTGTAACAGCTCCAACTACCCTGTACCCTCCAACAGACCCTGAATGGTCTTGATATCTGGGTAGAGGAGCACAAAATGAAACTCAACCCAAAGAAATGTTAAGTTTTACATGTCATCCACATGAGGCATCCACCCGCCCTG
This sequence comes from Anguilla anguilla, assembly GCF_013347855.1. Classification (NCBI taxonomy): domain Eukaryota; kingdom Metazoa; phylum Chordata; class Actinopteri; order Anguilliformes; family Anguillidae; genus Anguilla; species Anguilla anguilla. Next base: position 24,562,557 of record NC_049205.1, on the reverse strand, counting down.
CCGACTCTCTCCATTGACCAGAACATCCTGGAAGTCTGTGACACTGTCAAGGTCCTGGGGGTCACCATCCAGAGTAATTTGCATTGGGAAAGTCAGGTGGACCACATGCTGACCTCAGCGAACAGGAAGCTTTTTGCTCTGCGTCGCCTGAAGAAATTTGGTGTCCGAGACCCAGAACTGGTTTCCATCTACACAGGCTACGTACGCCCGGTGCTGGAGTATGCAGTCCTCGTCTGGCACAGTTCTCTGACTACAGACCAGGCTAAAAGGCTGGAAAGCACGCAGAAACGGGCTTGTAAAATCATACTTGCCCAGAGGTACTCAGGGTACCCAGAGGCTCTCTGCACTGTCGGATTGTGCACTCTATCAGAGAGACGCACTCAACTGTGTCTTGGCTTTGCCAGAAAGATGCTAAAGTCCAACTTCAGTGACTGGCTACCCCCTCAGGGAGGAGCTCACAGGTCATCAGACGAGGAACTCAAACAAACTGGCCATCCCAAGATGTCGAACTGAGAGATACAGGAGATCACCAATCCCCTATATGTGCAGACTCCTAAATGACAGCGGATTTTAAATATAAATTTGGGATACGAGATTAGATCTCAGCTTAGATAATTGCAATATTTAAATTTTTTGTCTACTTAGTATTGATGTTTTATTGTAACAGCAAAATAATTCAGTGTTTTTAATGACAACTGTCTTTATGAACCTGTAATAATGCTGAAAGGTCAATAAATAAATAAATAACACTAAGTAAAATTAGGTCTGCATCTGAAACATATGGTGCCTCTCTAAAACAAATAAACACCAGACAGACACACTTAGATACATTCTCTCATATTTTTATTCGAATATATTTAACATTTTTGTCAATGTCTCAAACAGGGCTCGAAATTGCGACCATTTTGGTCTTATATGCTCCTGAAATTTAATCTGTGCGACCTCGAAATATAATTGGGAGCATTTGTGCGAGTGCAAATAATTGTTCAGGTGCGACCTTTTTTTTTTTTTTTTCTCCCAGTTGAACGTCTCTTTCTCTGTACATTCGCTAGTTAGTACACTCAGCATGTCCCTTGTGAGCTGACGGTGACCCTTCTAACCAATCGCGAGCTTGACATTCTTACCTTTAATGCTGATTTTAAATTGGTTAATATTAGCCTTCAATCACTCCCTTTCGCTGCACTCCACTGTCACGCGACACAGAGAGCTAACGCGTTAACTAATGTTACCTGAAGACAAAAGTTTATGTTCAATTTATTAGCGTTATCGAAAGCTGAAAAGTTGAAGCGGATGTTTTGTGTAGCGACCCGGTTGGAACACCTCATTTCTCCGATGCAGTTTACTGGCGGTTGATTTAATTAGCGGTATTAATGTGACGAGAAGCGCTTTGTTGTATTTCATAAAAATATTTCATAAAAATATTCTTTCACCACTCAAAAATCGTATTCCGTCATAGCAACAAGATAAACCTGACAATAGCCCTAAGATATGCCAATACAGCAGTGAAAACGCTGCTCACTGAATAACGAAATAAACGAGACTAGGTTTTAAAAAATAATACCATGTCAGTCTACAGTCAATATCTGGGACTAAATATTGAATAAATACACAACCTTACCATTGGTTTTACACGTAGAGATGTCCCTTTTGAGATTGAGTGGTCATATATTATCTTGGACAATCCATTTGTGAAATATACGCGCATTTGTGATACCTGGGTACCTTCCAAAATAGCTATACATAATACCACACGTGTCATTTATGGCGTTGTCGCCCTTTTTAGTACAGTCTGGCTTGATTGACAATTCATTTATTCAGTAGGTGAGAGTATAAGATTTCTAACGATATATAACATGTCTAATTTTGCTTTTGGAATAGCGTTTTATAGGTCAGCGTAACCAAAATTTTTTAATCATCATATTCACTCTGTGGTAGCAGTAAAAGACGCTGTTATTGTTTCTCTGATTTTATTTTATTTTTTAAAATGGACTGACGGTGTGAAGACAGTAGTAGACAGAGCGCGCCAGGTTACAGTTCGCTAACCACAATGTACTGTATGTCTTGTGATTTCAGGTGAGCAACGACGTCTAAATGTGCACAAAAGTGATATTGCATTAGTACAGTGGATTCATAAGAATGCTAAAATGTCAATGATGCTAGTAGAGTGTGTGTATGAGATCGCTAAATGTTAGGAAATACAAGTACATGGCTTATATCATGTAGTCGCTAGCTAATGTCCGTTTGTAATCAGTAATATGTGCTTACGTGTGAATGTCCAGTAAATGTGTGTTTAGCTATGGTGAGAATAATGTGTTTAGCCGAATCTGAGAATTGCAAACTTTATTTTATTGAGAATATATGACAATAGATAATATATGCCTGTGGACAGAGTGGCTGTGACGATGGCAAGATTGTGTTGTGTGGCGCAAAAGCAGTGAACTTTGTATAGGCTCTGTGTAGAGTAGGAGCTCTGTGTGTGGCTGGCCTATCACGGAACGATGTGAACACTGGACACAGCTACCCAATGAGGATTTTCCTTCATTACGAGTACGGATATTGACACATTTTACTCGGATGGTACTTGTGCCCGTGAAAAGTACATTATCCGTACCGGATACTCGTTTCCTCCGAGTATTCGGCTCAACCCTACTCTGTAGTTGTTCGTGAAGTCTTCTTTGGACAGTAGTCACTGACACATCCATGCCTGCCTCTTGAAGTTTCTAATCTGTCGGACAGGTGTTTGGGGATTTTTCTCCACTATGGTGAGAGTTCTTCTGTGGCCTACCATGGGATTACGGATTTCACCAGTGCTCTCTTTCTTTTTAATGACAAACAATTCCAAACAACTGATTCGACAAGTCTAAGGTTTGGCCTATGTCCCTGACTGTTTTTTTCTCTTATTTCTCAGCCTCATAATAGCTTCCTTGACTTTCCTTGTCTTCATGTTGACAAATGCCAATAAGAGACTCCATAAGCAATCAAAAGCCAAAAAAATCAAGACCAGATACTGAAAGCTTTCGTATACCTGCACTAAGGAAGCATCTGAACATGCCTGACTAATCAGAAACACATGTGAAGCCATTTGTCCAAAACATTATAGTGCCCTGAAATGGGGGGCCATGTATATACAGTGCTTAATTTCCACATTGTGAAACCAAAATGTATGAAAATACCCTTTAATGAAAGCTGAGAATCTGTGCTTTAACCACATGTGAATTGTTTGATTACAATCTACAATTGTGGAGGACAGAGCCAAATCAAGAAAAAAACAGTGTCTTTGTCCCAAACATTATGTTGCGCACTGTATCAATGTGCTCCCTCCTTAGCACAATGTTCACATTTCTTAACAAAGGAAAATAGGAACAATCCCAGTTATCTGTTCAACACTCTTTCCAAACTGACAAAGAGTCAGACATTAGTTTATCCATGTGTTCCAGTAACACTGAGCAGCAATTACTAATTTATTGGCAATTTTTTAATTTTTTTGACGGAAAAATGACAAAAATCAGGGTACAATGTTCTTCTACTGCCCCTTTTTATAAGTTCAGTCATCCAATTCTCTGAACAGGAGAAGTGTTTTTTAGGTCTATATTTCCATAGTTGCGCTCTTGGATTAAAGTGCAGACTTTGGTACTATTGATCACCTCCTCCTGCTGGAAAAACGTGAAGACCTTGCACGCCTGCATGGACATGGTCACTCCTGGTTTAGAAAAATTTTTTCAGACCAAGGGCAATTTATGAACATTAAAAATGAATCTTCCACTCAATCTCGGCTTACATATGGAGTATCAAAAGGATCGGTGCTTGGACTGCTCTTTTGTATATATATGCTACCCTGAGGTGTATCTGTGTATCTGCAGCCTGAAGACATTGGGAGATCCACAACTTTCTTTTGCTGAATTTTGAGAAAACGGAGATTGCGGTAGTTGGGCCCAAGTCCCTGAGATGGAAACTACCAGACTATTGATGAAATCTGGGAAGCTCTGTTGGTACTATTGCTGTCATCAAAGATCTGGGAGTTATATTTGATCCAGATCTCGCATACAAAGAACATCTCTATGACTGTTCTGTTTTATCATTTGAGGAATACTACTAAAATGAGAAAAATCCTTCCACAGCATGATGCAGAAAAACCAGTCTACTCTTTTGTTATTTCAATATTAGTCTTGTTTGTAAGGCTCTTTTGTCTGGATGAGAAAATTTCTCTCGGAAAGGTCTCTAACTGATTCAAACTACTGCTGCTGGTATTCTTAACAGAACAAGATTTGATCACATAACTTCAGTGTTAGCTTTGGTCCACTGGCTACCAGTTAAATTCTGGATAGATCATAAGATACTTCTTACCGTTAAAGGCATCACATGGGCTACCCCCTGTGCATGTGAATCATCTCCTTTCTTCCTGTAAGGACTGATAGAATTTAGAATCCTCAGGTTCGCCATTTGAGAAAACCCTTGGGTCTTTTGACCTGGCTGATGCTGAAATTCTCTGTGAGCTTGTGTCACAGCTCAAACCCTCTACCTGCCCCCTTGATCCCATTCGTACCACCCTTTTTAAAACTACTTTTAATTGTCAGGGGATGTTGGTTGTAATTTCATTGGCTGAGTGGGCTGATGAGCATTCACAACCACTGGAGTTTATGCATACAGTATGACCATGGTTTATGGCTTAAAAACTTTGTGACTTAGTAACAGTGCTGTGTATGTATTTTAGGCTAAAGATATTCAAACTCAGTTATTCAAATCTCTGCACATTTCATGTTACCATACATTTCTTTTGGCAAGTCAATTAGGGCATTACTTTGTTCACATCAGAGGACATTTTAAAACAATCGATTAGAGACTGTGGTAGGGTGGGCGTGGTTTTGCGTTGGCTGCAGAGAGAGAGAGTGGGCGGAGCGGCTCTCGGAACTCTGCGCCACAGCTGTTGGGGATTATTAATTAGCACCGATGGTTAATTGTTTGATTGATGGACAATGTGCTGATTACCTCGACAGTGAGCCTGGACGCTTAAAAGCCGTCTATGGAGACAGAAGAGGACGGACTGGAGACGGAGGAAGTGCTGACAGAGAGTCAGCAGCGAATTGTGTTTTGTCCAAACAGAAAGCCGCGTGGCGGCCGTAAAAATAAAAAGACGGATTCGCGTCCAGAAATAACTCTCGTCTCTCTCGTCTCTTAACCGAGCAGTGGCACTCAGCCTGCTACAGAGACATATGTATTTCAGCTTTAATTCACTATATCAGAATTCCAGTGGGTCAAACATTTACATACACAAAAGCCGCGTTTCCACAGCAGGAACTTTCCCCAGGAGCTAGGAACCTTTTGAGGAACTCAGTGCATTTCCACCGCAGGGAACATTTAAATTAAGTTTAACTTTATTTTACCCCCAAAAAAGTCCCTGCTCGGGGGGTAGTACTTTCCAAAAGTATAGGAACTTTTGGGGTGGGGCGCAAGCGCTGAACATTTCTGATTGGTCGAGTACTCGCAGCATTTTATTTCAACTGCCATTATTTAAAATCGGCAGCCGCAAACCGAATAATTATTTTCAAAATAATAACTTGATTTCAAACTTTTATTGTTATGCGGCGCAGTAGCCTACTTTTGGTTATAGCCTGCCAACGTCTACAGATGAGAAATTAAGATTGAGTTATATAACGTGTGCTCTTCAGTTCTTTTCTTGCTTTAGCATGAAGTCTGTTTTATAAAATATTAAGCATTCATGCTGGGACAGCATATTACGTACCAAAACATTCAAACGGTTTAATTCGGTTGCTGAATATTTTCATCCGGATTTTCTTTATTAGCCCGTTATAATTAACTCAAAACGCTTGACACAGTTATGTGAGGTAGGCTATGCGGTAGTTCTGTGTAATTTACATTGAAAAGCAAACTGGAAAAAATCACCTTCCGCACTTTTTGTCAGGGTAAAAAGGTAAAAAAGGCAATTATAGTAATCGTCCCTTTTGCTTTTTCAAACTGCCATTATTTTACTCTGCGATTCTTCAATTCCACAAAAAGACCAGGAAGACTAGACATATGGACTCTAATTTATGGTGCATGGCCTCGGATGTCAAGACATGAAAGTGAATGTTCGCATAAATAACATAACATAAATGTGTTTGAGAGGATATATAAAACAGTTACAATCTGTATATTGGCCTGTTATATCCTGTTTGTTGCATAACAACGGTCCAAGTTGAACGTCGGTAGTTTGGAACTACCAACGAGAGTTTTGCTTGACAACGGTAAAATAATATGCCCAAACGGCCGCGGAAGAATATTTCAATTTCAGGTGATTAAGTCGATAAAAATCAATAAATACTAAAGTAACCATATAGTCATTGTTGGTAACCCGTTGTATAAGTGGAATAAACCCCTCCGGGCTGTCCCGTTATTGGAAAATAATGTACTTCGGTGGTAGTATGGAGGTACAGAAGAAATCATACGACAGATGGACCGACGATGACGTTGTTTTTTCATACATCAGCGGGCTAATTTGCCTAATCTTCGCGGGTCTTTAGACCGCGGTGGAAACGCAGACAACAATGGGCTGAAGGAACCATTTAGTTCCTTGAAAAGTAGTTCTTGGGACTAAAAGTTCTGGGTACTTTGGGTGGAAACGTGGCTAAAGTTGACTGTCTCTTTAAACAGTCTGGAAGATGCCAGAAATTAATGTAACGCAGGGATTAAAGCAAAAAATAATAATTTCTGACTGAAAATTGTTTTCCAGGCCAAGTCATACTTCCCCATCTACAATTTGTAAAACAAGTTACAGACGATTTTGTCCTCTAAAGTTAAAATCATATTTTTAAAGAGGATTTATGATTTAATCATTTCTAAATTTTCGCCATGGCTATTTTTTTTGTCAACAAAAAGGTTGACAAAATAATAACGATGATAATATCAGTCTCTGCGCTGAACCGATGTCTGACCATTGTCATCTGGTCTAGCCACCGCTTTTTCTATATTAAAAAAAAAAAAGAAAAGCGGACAGTGTGTACACACCCTTAGCCTGCATGAATATTTGCGTTTGGGTCATTAACTGTCTGTTTACCTTTCAAATAGCCTACGTTCTACATCTCACGATTTCATACAGCCGCCGGGATCACGGTGTCCTGGACACCAAATAGCCTATTTAAAACTAGAACCGCGGCAAAGTTAATCGGCGGATTACCGCGGGAGTGCGTCAAAGTGACGCTTTTATTTTTAAATGAAAACAAAAAGTCATGTATGTGTATTTAATTTTGAAAATCAGTACGGGGTTAATTTAAGGCAGGTCTTTATAATCATAGGTATATTTGAACTGTGTTTTCGTTAGTATAATAATGCGTTTTCTTATTTTGATTGACAGTGCCACGAATAGAGCCTTGCTTAAAAGATTAATCTGTCAGTAAATCCAAAGTGTAACTTCATCGAAAAGACACGATACTAAGCTTTATCTACATATACAAATCTTTGCTGACCTGACAGTGATTTATATTTTCTGAAGCATTAAAATACTGTTGTCCGGGCCATTGTGAGCCCGGCGGCTGTATAGCCTACGGGACACCGTGAGTTTGCGCTACTGTCAGACACGCACCCATTCTCTCTCGCTCACACACACACACACACAAAGCAGTAGCCTAACCTCACACAATGTAGCCTACATACAACGACATGACAAAACCCTTCAAAACCCTTATGTCCCACTATAATGGCCACCCATTAAAAGTCTATCTGCATGTTATTTTCTTTTAATAATAACGTGTTATACTTGTTCCATTACTCTTGAATTATGCTATGCATTGTGTGCGCTATCAGTTGATTATATTGTATAATACGTATAGGACTGTATAGACGTCCTTACAGGCCAAGTGCGAGGGGAAACTAGTGTGCGCATGCAGGTGAACACTGCGTTTGGGCTCATTTAATTGTAAAACTGTCACAATTCTTAGCTGCCGGAGGAAACTTTCCTTGTGGAATCTTTTCGGTCAGAAGATGTGGGTGGTTGCTAAAGGATTGCTTTCTTCTCGTTCGTCGGAGTGGTGAGATTGCAGGTTGTTCCTTTTTGAACCGCAGCTTCTCGCTCCTTCTTCGTCACAAACTTTGATTGCAATCTTGATTAACTTTATTTGAATTTTAACTATTTCTATTGCCTGCCGAACATTAAGACTCTCGTAATTTGCGGGTTTTGGGGTATTTTGTCATGTTTATAAATGTATATTTTGGTGTTAATCTAACGTCGGCTTCTGTGTAGACTAAAGTTGAATGTGCGCGCATCCGCCGAGATGTGATTAATTGATTAGCCTACTTCAATACACCGTGGGGCTATATTATCGTCTCCGATTGTTTCGTTATTATACATATTATTGTTATATTGTCAAGAAAGGAAGTGTATGATTTTCAGTTTGTGGCTTTAATTAGTAGCCTAAGAGAAGGCCCAGTCTTCCAGCAGCGTAACACCCCCCTCCCTCGCTCTTTTTTCCCTTCGGATCTACACTGATCTCATACATGGCCTCACTGGAATCCAATTGACGGAAATCCGTTGTAGCGACAGAGAACTTCAATCCCTGTGTAACGGCTTTTTAGAAGCTTCTGATTGGCCACCTGTCATAATTAGGAATTAATTGGGAGTTAATTGGCACATGTGGCTGAATTTAAGGGGCTACCTTTAAAGGCCACTGCCTTTTTGCCCTTGATACCATGGGAAAATCCAAGCAACTCAGCCTAGACTTTAGAAAAAAAATCCAGTTCCTCCTTAGGAGCAATTTCCAAACAACTGAAGGTACCATGAGCATTTGTACTGTATGCAAACACAAAAATATTGGGACCACACAGACACAGCATCATTCAGGAAGGAGGCCCACAAACCTGACTGAGTTATACCAGTTCTGTCAGGAGGAATGGGCAAAAAATCCGGCAAAGTATTGTGAGAAGCTTGTGGAAGGCTACCCCAAGCGTTTGATTCAAGTTAAGCAATTAAAAGGCAATGCCACCAAATAATAACAAAGTGTATGTAAACATTTAGCCTCGCGAGCCAGTCTCTTTTTTCACTTCGTTCAACAGAGCCTGGCTGATGCCTTGACGTTCTAGGCACAAACGAAGGAGGCAACCTTTCCGGGATAATTGTATTTTCCCAAGCAATCAGAGTGTTTTGGCCAGGCATGGTCTGAAACGTGCACCAGAAAACATTACCGGAGGCAAACTTTTCCACAGACCCGCATCAGTTCACCACTATTTGGGGAAAATGATTGTATTGATTGTAACAGGCAAACAATCAAAATCATTGCTTCTTCTGGCCATCTTTCTGAGTATTTATTTGTTGGCAAACTGCATACCGTAGGCCACGCTTGAAAAATTAAAATTTTGCCAAATCCTGTAGGCAAGCAAGCAAGTAGATCTCTGTTCAACGACAGCGAATCCAAACATACGCGGTGAAGGTCCTTCAACGAAGTCACGCCATATATTTTGCAAGTCTGTGATATAACAGAATTAAAATCTTCGAATATGTCCATAATTCTGTTTTTAGCAGATAATTTTGGTTAGCTCGATAGCTTTGTCTGTTTCGCTGATACGTTTCAGTCGGGACTTAGATTGCAGCACACACGGAACAGAGGGAGTACCGGCACACTGAGATAGACAGTTCATCCAGACTAGTAAACATCTGACCCACTAAAAATCTGATATGGTACATAAAAGCTGAAATAAATCTGTCTCTTAGCTATTATTTTGAAATGACCTCTTATGGAAATAAAGTAGATACCCTAATTGGCTTGATACAGGAAATGCATGGTAACATGAAATGTGTGGAGTTGTGAAAAATTGAGTTTGAATGTCTTCAGCCTAGGTGTATGTAAACTTTTGACCTCAACTGTATATATAACTTTTTTCTAGATTGGGTGGGTTCCAGGCTCTGTTTGGGCAGGTTCACCGTTTTCAAATCTGGCAACACTGCTGTAGAACCTAATATACAGTACGGGCCGAAGCACACACTCAACAGTGTTGCTGAGTTTCACAAAAAGTACTAGGGATTAACATGACAAAGTGTAATCACTGCACAACAATAATTTCATCCAAGGGAGGAATTTCATTGAACAAGGCGAAGCATGGCATAATGCGCAATAAAGCATAAAGAATGCACAGTTTTCGATGTCCCCAGTCAAAGTCATAATGACCCAGAATCAGTTAATGCTAGTTTTACGGCATCAAACTCAGGTAAAAACAAAAACAAATGTAAAACAGTGAACATCCAAGTTATGCATGGTAAGATAGAGAATAGCTATACTCTGTTTCTACTAAATGTATGTCACTGAGCGGGGACCAAGTTTATTGTGAAGGGATTACTTTGCTTTTCAGAAGTCGTAAATATTTTTGTTGAGCATTCTTCAAAGCAAGAGGACACATTTATTTTTATTTATTTAATTTCACTTTGTTCTACTTTTTCACTAAAATGACACTACTTTTTATGACATTCTAAATCTGCGTAAAGGTGGTTTTTGCGTACAAAGCATTTTGGTTTCTTTTTGTACTCAAACAATATGACAAGAATTGGAAATGGGATTCGATAAGAATCGGAATCGATAAGCAGGATCAGATTGGTAATCGGAATTGATAAAATCTAAACGATACGCAACCTTAATTGTCTGACCATATCACTCCCTTCCACATCTATGTAGACCAGTGCCAATGGTCTTTGCACCACTGAACTCTCAAATGTGCATTCGTCTTTGTAATGAGGGGTTCATGCTCAGCAATCCTACTATAATATCCCTCCCTATGTAGTTGCATATGAACTGTTCTTGCTGACACAGTCTGATCACATCCTACATTGACATTCTCAGTCACCTGAGGAAGAGCTGCTCTTCTGTTTTTCCTTACATATCGCAGTAATCTACAAGAATCAGGATCATTGAACATGTGCTTTCCACCCCAATTTCTGACCCTATTAACTGATGTCTTTCCGATAGATCTGAATTTAGATGTCACTTTAGTCACTGTTGCTATTAAAACACGAGCCAGTTGAGTAGTCTTTGTGACTAAAGTTCCTGCCATCTGTGCCCCATTAATGAACCGTCTTTCAAAATCACCAAGATTCCCTCTTGCCATCTTGATCCAAAATCGAGGTCAACTGGGTCTGCTCAGTATTTTTATACATGCCACAGAGCATGATAGGATTTTAACTGCTTAATTGTATCATACAGTACACCTGCATGGAAGCATTTGCATTCACTATGTTTCTCTACTCATTTACTCAATTTGTCACCTGTCTGTATGTTAGCCAGTCTCAAATCTCTGGCTACCTCAAGCCAGTAGGCTACAGGCAGTAGTGCTGGGGAAATCCAGGAAACAACTAACATATACACTGGGCTGTCTGGGTAACCAAAACTCCGCTTCTACCTTATCATCTTACATTTAAAACCTTTAGGACTACATTTTTACTCAGAATTTGACATTAACACAGATCATGAAAGCAAAGACGTTTTGAGTAAAATAAGATGAAACAAAATACATTAGCTCGTAGCCACAAAAGCAGCTGATGCAATTGTGTGACTAGTAGGTGACAAGCTGGCCAGCCTTCAAACGATGCAGTACTCCAGTGCTACCTTGTCATCTTACATTTAAAAGTTTCAAAACTATATTTTACAATGAAATTGACATTGAGACATATAAATCATGAAACCCAAGAAAATAGAAGTAGTCACTATGTGTGACTGGTGACAAACTGCATTAGGTTTAAGCTGCCTGGGGTATGTCTGAACTTTAGACTGGCTAGCAATCCCAGCAAGCTAGCATGCTATATCAAAACTATGCAATCTGTTAGTCATTAAAAGACTTTACGATTAGTCTACATACATTTGAAACGAAGAGAGGGTAATTTTGAGTGTTAACCTGAAATATGTCACTCAAGCTTTCTTGCAACCACCTAAGAAAAACCTGTTTTACTTTTCACCCTGCTTTCCCCAACTAAGTTTAAAGCAACCGGTGTTGAAGCAAGGCACATACAGTTGATCTACATACTCTGATATGAATCAACCACTGGGAACAGGGTGACACCATGACATCCTTTGACTGACAGCACCCACATTATCATATGGATGAAGAAATACAGAAATAAATAAGGAAAAAATATATAAAGAATTAAATGAATCAAGAAATTAATAAATGCGGAAATATATACAGAAATTAATCAAGTTAAATAAATTCCCATTTACGTCAGATTTTATTTAATTTATTTCTGAGTACATTCATTTTTTAAATTTTTCTTGTATTTATATTTATTTATTAATTAATTCATTTATTTATTTATAATTTTGGCATTTTTGACCTGACCTCCAGTTTTTACGGGCAAGCTAATTTGGAATTGCCTATGCATTATGCCTTCTCTGGATGCAGAAAAACCAATTAGCTTTTTTTCCAAAAAATGGAGAGATCCACAAGAAATGGGCCTCATTTCTGACCCAAAGGCACAGTAATATTGCAATAACCCCATTAGTTAATATTTGTAGAACCCATTTTTGTAAGGAGGACTTCAACAACTATCGACAAAAACGAGGCTTTCCTAAAAAGCTAGCGCAGGTGCATGATGCATTGTCCTCCCTCCCTTCAACTCCCTCCCAACTGTTGCTGCTAGTGTGACAGATCGGTAAGTACTCTCAAATCAAATAAAATAAAATCTCTTGCATCCAGCATTCAGAGTGCTGAAAATTATACGAAAGAACTGATCTGTTAAAACCGCTGAGTTCTGAAAAACATTTTATTTAATCCTCACTTCGCCGACAAGAGGCTCAGAGAGAGAAGCTGGTGAGTAAACTGTAGTTACTAGTACTCAGTCCAAGGCACCAGGCAAAAAAATCTAGTTGTCATTCTGGACTCTAATCTGAATTTAGATGCATTAGGAGTTAACACTTAAACAACACTTAAAAAACATTTCAAGAATACAGCCATTTCTCTCTCAGGTCAACACTTTGAGATTAATCCATGCTTTTATCACTAGCAGGCTTGATTATTGTAACACCATCCTCTCTGGCATACCTAGAAAAGTTTACTCCAACTAAAACAAAACGGCCGCATGTGCTTTAAGTCCAGAAGGAGAGTACATATTACACTTATTGTAAAGTCCCTGGACTGGTTGCCAATCTGTTTTAGAACTGACTTTAAGATTTTTTTTTTTTTTTTTTTTAATGATTTATAAATTCTTAATCGGCTTTGTACCTGACTACTGTACTGTGCAAGTCAGAAACCACCCATTTGTTTATTCAAATTCCAGTCAAATCAGCCATTGCTATTTTTTTCCAGTGTCCGGCAGTATTTGTGTACTCTTTCTTTTGTGCGCCCCATGCACCCTACTACCACTAAAAGTGTTAGAACCATTTGCCTTCAAAAGTGAATAATATTCAAACAAAAAACTACCCAAACACACCTTAGCTGCCTTGCAGATCTTTGTCATATGCATCTAAATGGCTAAAGGAAAGACTTCTGATTAGATATAAGATCATTCAACTTAATAAGGAAGGTAAAAGTCAAAGAAAAATAAGTGAAAAGCAAGAGTTTCCAAAACTGGAGCTCAAAAGATGGAGAAAATGGGACTCCTAACAACCGTGCAAAAACTAGTAGACCACCAAAACTGTCACCATTACATTGACAGTACTTAAAGATTTTAGCTTTGAAGGGAAAGGGAAGGGAAAACAAGACCAGGTTAAAACCTAGTATATGGCTGGACCTAACAGTGTTTCCTCTAGGATTTTTTTCAGCAGCGGGAGGAAAGGGTTTTGTTGTATCTGGGTGGTGTGTGCGTGCCGCTGGCATCGGAGTGAATATCAATAGGTCATTTAAAAATATGAAATAAAATGAAACTTGACTGCAAAACATACTTTAGAACATATTTACTGACATCTATTTATTCATACATAATGGCTCTTTGACCCACTACTTAAAGAGGGCACTGTAAATTAGCCTCAGTGACAAAGTTTACAGCCTGGCTGAGAGCCATGGGTGGAACCTTGTCTAGTCTACCCATTTAGGGTCCCAGCCTGATAGTATGTGCTTAGTCTTCATTTTCTTTCCTCTCTCCTGTCATCCTCCACTCTCCTCTCCACTCATCTCTTTCTGCCCTCTCTCCTGCTTCACTCGGCTCTTCTGCTCCACTCGCCTCCACTAGTCCTGCCTGTATGCTTGTCTAATAAGGTTACATTTGAGAATGAGTAAGGTTAGATAATTCTCTCACATCACAAATATTTGATCACGCAACCAGTAAGAACATTAAAATATTGTTGTAGCCACTAAAATATGCCAATACAGCAGTGAAAACGCTGCTCACTGAATAACGAAATAAACGAGACAAAGTTTTTAAAAATGATACCATGTCATTCTACAGTCAATATCTGGGACTAAAACATTGAATAAATAAACAATCTTACCATTGGTTTTACGCGTAGAGATGTCCCTTTTGCGAATGAGTGGTCATATATTGTCTTGGACAATCCGTTTGTGAAAAATACGCGCATCTGTCACGCCTGGGTCGGCTATCTTCATAAATAGCTGTGCGTAATACCACACTTGTTGCTTATGGCGTTGTCGCCCTTTTTAGTACAATTTGGGTTGACTGACAATTCATTTAATCAGTAGGTGAGAGTATAAGCTTTCTAATGATGTATAACATGTCTGATTTTGCTTTTGGAATAGCGTTTTATAGGTCAGTGTAACCAAAATCTTTTAATCATCAACTGAAAATTTGCTTATCTGCCAATGTCTAAATAAATAATACGGTAGGCTACTCTGCGCGCAGCACGCGAGTTGATATTTCGTCTTTTGTTTTGTTTTTTTCTCCATGTCGTATTTATTATTTTAAATGTGTATTTATGTGTTATTATACCATCTGTCTCCGAGGCGCTCTGAAGTGTGCATTCTCTGATAAGATGAGCAATGGATTGGAATATGTGTCTGACGCCTATTTTAGTTGCAGCGCGGAAGCAGTGCAGCACTACATGCACGCCGGACCATCTAAATGCTGTTTTATACTTTTGCGTAGTCTGCATGGTTTCCGTTGTGTGCGGCACTCGCCAAGGGCCAAATCATTTGTGCGGCATATTGCACAGGTTGCGCAGGCCACGTAAATAGATTTTGTTACTGACCATTATAGTTCAAAAGACAACACCTTCATTCATATTTCCAAACTTACAATACACTGCATCAGTAACCACAAAAATGCTCAGCTAGATGTAACTTGTTGCAACGAAGACATTCACCTGACAAAAGCGCTTTTAGTCGCATATTTAACGTTGCCTATCGGTTTTGTGAATCAACTGTTATGACCTGTTAGTCAGTGCCGTATGCCAGTGACTTCATGTCAGCAGTCAACCAATCATCTTCTTGCAGGCACTGGTTACTAACTACCCGCTTTTAATTTCTTGAGGAGGTCTGTGTCTTCAACGCGCCCGTGGTCTGCAACCGTCGCAAATGCCGCACATTGCGCACACCCCCTACACAGACCCATTTTTACGTGTACTATGCAGAAGTATAAAACAGCCTTTAGTGTTACGACATAGTAAAGGCCTTTACGCCTAGCGGCTAGGAGACATCCATGGCGATGCAGTAGATATGTTGGGTGAAGGTATATGATCATGAGGACAAAACCATTTAAAAATCACTCCATACGGGGCGCACTTGTGCCAATGCTTGGACCCCTCCCAACGCCGCTTGCGGCTTTAATTTCAAACTGCTTTCCGAACGGCTATTTTGTGTCCTGCGATTTGGGTTACAACTGTGAATATGTACGGATTCCTGGACGTGCCGATAGCGACCACCCTTTCTAATATTAACCTCAAATATGCACGACAGGAGAATTATACAGTATTCTAGCAAATTTGGGCCACCGATGACTTATTTGCCAGCACTGAAAGAAATCGCTAAAGTACTGAAAAAATAACCACTGGAAGATAACAAGGACATTTTTTCCTACATAACTAGGTAGGCTATAGGTTGTTACCGATATTTTGCCTATGTCATTTAGTTGCAAATCTGTTTACGTGACCTAGCTAACATTAGCTGGAACATTATTCCACGATATATTATTAATATTAATAATTAGTTGGCCATGAACATCAAAAGAGAATACATTGCGAATGTTTACTTAAACTGTAAAATCTATCTAACTTAACGTTAGCTAGTTAAATCTACCTTTTTTCTTGTACTCCGGTAACGTAATCCTATCCTCTACCCTGTTTGTCACTTGCCTGAGGAGAAAATGCTGTACTCGCCCTGTTGTTTATTTAGTTGTCATGACACACGTGATCCGGCAGACCAATGGTGTAACTTCATCACATAGTCACTCAGTCACGGACATTCGCGTTTGTAGGGCTGGCCCCGCTGTTGCGGTCCAGCCAAAAAAAAAATAATAATCAAGCTCCACACTTGCTTCAGATCCGAAGAAATCCACAGGTGTTTCTGTCAATCCTTCCACTCTGAAAAGACAACTCAATGCTATTGGTCTGAAAGGATGTATAGCTGTCAAAAATCCAATACTGAAAAAAGGAAACAAGAGAACATTTGCACCAGTACACTGAAACAGTACACCCAAGATGTTGTCAGCAGCTTTAAGTTCCTCGGTGTGCACATCCTGGTCACTACACACAGGCACCATGGTCAAGAAAGCTCGTCAGCGGCTCTATTTCCTGAGGAGACTGAGGAAGTTTGGTATGAATGCCAGCATCCTCACAAACTTCTACAGGTGCACTATCTAGAGCTTGCTGGTGGGCTGCATCACGGTCTGGTACGGGAACTGCTCTGCTCACAGTCGCAAATCACTACAGAGAGTGGTGGAGGCGGCACAGCACATCATTGGCAACAGACTCCCGACCATTCAGGATATCTTCCACCAGCGGTGCCTGCGGAAGGCACACAGCATCATCAAGGATCACAGCCACCCAGCATGCAGACTGTTCTCCTTGTTACCGTCTGGCAGACGACACAAGAGCATGGCCGCACGTACCACCAGACATAAGGACAGTTTTTGCCACCAGGCCATCATGCTTTGCAACTCACATATCTAAGTATTCCACATTGCATATTTGCTTACCTGCTCTGCTGTTGAGCCAGGAATATCAATCATGACTGCTGCTATTAAACCAGGACTGCTACATATCCAATGTGCAATAATATTGTAATATTGTATACACTCATCAGTTTACTTTTATACATAAATCCTCATTTTCATTTAAGTTTATAGTGTTATATCATGTATATTGTGTTATATATTATTTATACCTCACCCCATCTTTTTAAATTTTATTTTATATTCTATATTTTATGACTAGTGCTCTTATTGCTGAGCTGACCTGTTTTCTTGTCCAGCACATTTCATTGTACTGTTGACCCTGTGTTAACCTACATATGACTAATAAAACTGAACTGAACTGATGTTGAGTAAGGTTTTATAGACTAATGAGTCTAAATGTAAAAAGTAAAAAAAGGCAGTACATATGCCACCAAAGCAACGGAATAATCTCAGAACCATGTCTACAACCATCAAACAAGTATGGTGGAGGATCAGTGCAAGTTTGGGGTTGTATAACATCTGAAGTTAGTGATTGGGTTTTGATTGAAGACATCATGAATGCTGATAAATACAAATAAATTTTAAAAGATCAGACAATACCTGCTGGACAACGTTTGACTGGGAGAAAATGGATTCTCCTGAAAGAAAATTACCCTAAGCACACTGCTAAGAAGATCAGCTGCTGGTGTTCCCAGAACAATGGACTGGCCACCCCAGAGTCCAGACCTCAACATCACTGAATGTGTTTGGGATTACTTGGACTGAAAATGCAACCAACTTCTCACACTGAACTTTGGAGGCGCTTACAAAAAGCAAAGCATTTGAGTAGTTCTAGCTTCATTAGTACACGATGCACTACAACAGCACTAAATACTGAGTTTCTAAGTGCCACAATTGTAGCATAGGTCGTGCATTTAACAACAACCCCTCCCTGCAGTCTCATTGGCAACTATACCCCCAAGCATGACACACTGAACAAGACCATTTATCTGGGAGTTCATAAAAATATTCTTACAACACCAAAATTTCTTATTCCGTCAAAAATGTGTATTCCGTCACAGCAACAAGATAAAGCCAACAATAATCCGAAGGTATGCCAATACACTGAATAGAGAAATAAAAAAGATGAATTCTTGTTTAATTATACCATGTCATTCTACTATCAATTTCTGCAACAAAATGTGGAATAAATATAAATAATGACGAGAACAGGCCTTCAGCCCAACAATGCTCGTCATTTTCCTAACTAAATTAGTGCTCTGATTACCTACAGACTAGACAGTATCTAACACTGTACCAAGCCTAGTCTTCAAAATCCCCAGAGTTTTTGCCTCTACTACGTGGCCTGGAAGGCTATTCCACACATTGACTACTCTCTGTGTAAAAAAAATTATTCTTGATGTCTGTCTGGAATCTACCTTTCACTAATTTCCATTTATGTCCCCTTGTTCTACTACAGGGACTCAACGTAAAGAATCTCTTGCAGTTCAATTTGTTGATCCCCTTTATGAATTTAAAAGCCTCAATCAAATCACCCATGAGTCTCATTTTACTAAGCTTAAAGAGGGTAAGTATCTGAAGTCTTTCCTCACAGCTTTTATTTTTCATACCAGGAATCAATTGTGTTGCTGTTCTTTGAATTTTTTCCAAAGTCTCTATATCTTTCTTGTAGTACGGTCCCCAGAACTGCACACAATACTCCAAGTGTGGTCTAACAAATGTATTGTATAAGATAAGTATAACTTCCTTGGATTTATACTCAATACTTTTGGCCAAATATCCCAGCATCCTGTTGGCCATTTTTCCTGCTACAGCACAGTGCCTAGAATCAGAAAGGCTTCGATCAACCATTATTCCCAAGTCTTTTTCAAACTGAGCACATTCCAATTTTGTTCCTCCCATAAAGTAAACCTGCCTAATGTTTTTATTTCCCACATGCAGAAATTTACATTTGGCTATATTCAATTTTATTGGTTTCTGCCCACTTCTGGATTTTATTTAAATATTCTTGGATTACTTTAGTAGCTTCCAAACTATTAGCTGGGCCTCCCAAGTTTTGTGTCATTTGCAAATTTGACTAATGTACTTTCTATGTCCCTGTCGAGGTCATTGATATAAATGAGGACAGCAGTGGTCCCAGCACCGATCCTTGTTGGGATTCCACTTCTAACAGCTCCCTGCAGATAATATCCCTCCTACTACTACTCTTTGTGTTCTACCATGTAGCCAGTTCCGAATCCACTCTGGAATACAACCACTAATTTCGACGGTCTTCATTTAACTAACAAGTCTCTCATGTGGTACCTCATAAAATGCCTTTTGGCAATCTAAGTAGATAATATCATACCCCTTGTTATAATCAAAACACTTGGTAGCTTCTTTAAAGAATACCAGGTTTGTCAGACATGACCTTCCCTTACGAAAACCATGCTGGCTTTTCCTTAGGAAGTTGCTATTTTCAATGTACAAACTTACTATTGATTTTATGTATAGAGATATCCCTTTCAAGATTCAGTGGTCTTTTATTGTCTTGGATAATCATTTTGTGAAATATAAACTAATTTGTAACCCCCGTATACCTTCTCAGATTGCGGTGCGTAACACCATACATGGTGCTTACACCAATGCCGTCCTATTTAGTTTATTCTAGTTTGGTTGACTATTCATCTGTCCAGTAGGTGTCCACGATGTATGACTGTGACGATGTATGACATATCTGTGGAAGCACTGAATTGTCTGGAATGTGACTGCATGCTGTAGCATTAAGATTTGCCTTCACAGGAAGTAAGGGGGCTAGCCCAAACCATGAAAAACAGCTCCAGACTAAGGGGTGTCCAGATACTTTATATACTATATAGATATATACCTCATGAGTACACTTCTCCCATTAACCAACTACGTCTGACCACTCCTATTCCTAGAAGCCTTTGAACTCAAGTTAACGATTACTGCAGGTCACACATGCGACAGCTTTGGGAGGGAAATGCGGAAGTTCCAGGTTTGCATCGTAATTTGCCACATGGAGAGAGAGAGCACACCCACCCATAGCAACATAAAAACAAAATAAGTCTTGGCCCCTCCCCCCTTGTGGGTTCCAAGCAAAAATAACAAACTGAAACAACAAAGGCATAGAGAAAAAACCAGTAACAGCTTTTCACCTCCCCACATATCTGTCAACTTTTCACCAACTTTTCACCTTTTTTCCAGTTTTCAGCAGTGTCATATTTCTTTGTCTTCTGTGCACTGACAGTCAAAAACCCCAAAACTTACACACCCACTCAGCGTGTGATCCCAGTCTCACCCTGTACTGAGGAGAGGAACACACCTTTAAAAACCTGGGCTGATTAGTTAACATAATCCAGGTGTGTGTTATCTCCACTGTCAGGCGTGTCAGAGACAAATCCACTTCACAGCTGGACTGAATGCCACACTGCACTTTCTCTCTGTCAGTTGATTTTAAGCTTCTTCTGTTGTTCTGATCTATTCACTATAATAATTATTAGTGCTAAAAGCACTTTATCAGGTATTCACGTGCAGGACAACTCATTTTATTCACTTGTGTATTGGCTCTAGCCCAATCAGCTTTGCACTAATCATCAGGTGTTCTAGTACTAGTAATTCCCCTGGTTAAGTGCATTTGGTATTGCTTGCTGTAATTCTTCTGGCAGTGGCTCTTTGACTGAGTGAGTGACTGTGAGTGTTGGGCCCATCCCACCTGGCAGCCGTCCTGATTGATCCACTTGCTTTGGATGTACTCCCGGTCACTGTCATTCAACCCAGCATGATAAGCCAATGCCGCGATGCCGGCCCTCTGAAGACTGTCTGCCAGTGTATCACAATCATTGCGGGACAAGCAGTAGACAATTCCAGAATCCCCTGTGTGCACATGGGTTGCAACAAGAGCATGACAACATTTTGCGTCTTTTTTGCAGAACAGTACAACTGCCTGTACAGAAACAATATGGTGCAGTAACGGCAGCAGTGTAGTACAATGGTGTGGTACACTAGGGGCAGCAGTGTAGTACAATGGTGTGGTTCAGTAGGGCAGCAGTGAAGTATAATGGTGTAGTACAGGAAGGGCAGCAGTGTAGTACAATGGCGTGGTTTAGCAGGGCAGCAGTGTAGTACAATGGTGTGGTGCAGTAGGGCAGCAGTGTAGTATAATGGTGTGGTGTAGTAGGGCAGCAGTGTAGTATAATGGTGTACTGCAGTAGGGGCAGTAGCGAAGTATAATGATGTGGTGCAGTAGGGCAGCAGTGTAAAATAATGGTGTGGTGCAGAAGGGGCAGCAGTGTAGTACAATGGTGTGGTTCAGTAGGGCAGCAGTGAAGTATAATGGTGTAGTACAGGAAGGGCAGCAGTGTAGTACAATGGCGTGGTTTAGCAGGGCAGCAGTGTAGTACAATGGTGTAGTGCAGTAAGGGCAGCAGTGTAGTACAATGGTGTGGTGCAGTAGGGCAGCAGTGTAGTATAATGGTGTGGTGCAGTAGGGCAGCAGTGTAGTATAATGGTGTACTGCAGTAGGGGCAGTAGCGAAGTATAATGATGTGGTGCAGTAGGGCAGCAGTGTAAAATAATGGTGTGGTGCAAAAGGGGCAGAAGTGTAGTATAATGTGTGGTGCAGTAGTGGATGCAGTGTAGTATAATGGTGTTGTGTAATAGGGGCAGTAGCGAAGTATAATGATGTGGTGCAGTAGGGCAGCAGTGTAGTCTAATGGTGTGGTGCAGTAGGCGTGGCAGTGTAGTACAATGGTGTGGTGTAGTAGGGCAGCAGTGTAGTATAATGGTGTGGTGCAGTAGGGCAGCAGTGTAGTACAATGGTGTGGTGCAGTAGGGCAGCAGTGTACTATAATGTGTGGTGCAGTAGGGCAGCATTGTAGTACAATAATGTGGTGAAAAAGGGGCAGCAGTGTAGTATAATGATGTGGTGCAGTAGGGCAGCAGTGTAGTATAATGGTGTTGTGCAGTAGGGGCAGTAGCAAAGTATAATGATGTGGTGCAGTAGGGCAGCAGTGTAGTATAATGGTGTGGTGCAGTAGGGCAACAGTGTAGTATAATGTGTGATACAGTAGGAGCAGCAGTGTATAATGGTGTTGTGCAGTAGGGGCAGTAGTGAAGTATAATGATGTGGTGCAGAAGGGCAGCAGTGTAGTATAATGGTGTGGTGCAGTAGGCGTGGCAGTGTAGTACAATGGTGTGGTGCAGTAGGCGTGGCAGTGTAGTACAATGGTGTGGTGTAGTAGGGCAGCAGTGTAGTATAATGGTGTAGTGCAGTAGGGGCAGCAGTGTAGTATAATGGTGTGGTGCAGTAGGGCAGCAGTGTAGTACAATAATGTGGTGAAAAAGGGGCAGCAGTGTAGTATAATGGTGTGGTACAGTAGGGGCTGCAGTGTAGTATAATGGTGTTGTGCAGTAGGGGCAGTAGCAAAGTATAATGATGTGGTGCAGTAGGGCAGCAGTGTAGTACAATGGTGTGGTGCAGTAGGGCAGCAGTGTAGTATAATGGTGTGGTGCAGTAGGGCAGCAGTGTAGTATAATGGTGTGGTGGAGTAGGGCAGCAGTGTAGTACAATGGTGTGGTGCAGTAGGCGTGGCAGTGTAGTACAATGGTGTGGTGTAGTAGGGCAGCAGTGTAGTATAATGGTGTAGTGCAGTAGGGGCAGCAGTGTAGTATAATGGTGTGGTGCAGTAGGGCAGCAGTGTAGTACAATAATGTGGTGAAAAAGGGGCAGCAGTGTAGTATAATGGTGTGGTACAGTAGGGGCTGCAGTGTAGTATAATGGTGTTGTGCAGTAGGGGCAGTAGCAAAGTATAATGATGCGGTGCAGTAGGGCAGCAGTGTAGTACAATGGTGTGGTGCAGTAGGGCAGCAGTGTAGTATAATGGTGTGGTGCAGTAGGGCAGCAGTGTAGTATAATGGTGTGGTGCAGTAGGGCAGCAGTGTAGTATAATGGTGTGGTGGAGTAGGGCAGCAGTGTAGTACAATGGTGTGGTGCAGTAGGGCAGCAGTGTAGTACAATGGTGTGGTGCAGTAGGGCAGCAGTGTAGTACAATAATGTGGTGAAAAAGGGGCAGCAGTGTAGTATAATGGTGTGGTACAGTAGGGGCTGCAGTGTAGTATAATGGTGTTGTGCAGTAGGGGCAGTAGCAAAGTATAATGATGTGGTGCAGTAGGGCAGCAGTGTAGTATAATGGTGTGGTGCAGTAGGGCAGCAGTGTAGTATAATGTGTGGTACAGTAGGAGCAGCAGTGTATAATGGTGTTGTGCAGTAGGGGCAGTAGTGAAGTATAATGATGTGGTGCAGAAGGGCAGCAGTGTAGTATAATGGTGTGGTGCAGTAGGGCAGCAGTGTAGTATAATGGGGTTGTGCAGTAGGGGCAGTAGCAAAGTATAATGATGTGGTGCAGCAGGGCAGCAGTGTAGTACGGTAGCAGTGTAGTATAATGGTGTGGTGCAGTAGGGCAGCAGTGTAACTTCAGTAAATGTCCAGATGTATAAAATAATATTGTGTATTAGGGCTGTCAACGTTAATGTGTTAACTCACGCAATTACTTTTGATTACAATTATTAATTACAATGGTTAATGGGATGGTAGATGGGAAATCTGCACTTATAGGGATCACCGCAGTCAAAATAAGAAAATGTGATTGTCTTAAAATGAAAGCTGTCTAACTCCTGGAAGCAAATGACTAATAAAAACCAGTTAAATCAGCTGAGCTATTTTCCTCTTGGTCTAGGAGCACAGGTCAAATTGCTTCAGTAAAATACGCATTTGTATAAACTGACTTTTTGTGAACTGTACATGATGCACAATACTGTAGATTAGGCCTCTGAATAAATAAATGTGTAATTAGCTAATACAGAGAGGGAATGCTGGGAAACTGAATGTGGGTACAGCATGGTGGGAAAAAGACATACGTGGGTAGTGCTTCTTTATCCAGTCAATGCAGTTCTCATCAACCTTTTTGGGTTGCTTGGGCAGCACAGCATACTTCAGGTTATGTCTGTTGAAGCTCATGGTAAAGCTGCAATGAGAGGAAAGAGAAAAGGAAAAAAGAATGAAAAAACACTAGGTGATAGTGAGGTTTTGAATGAGCACAGGGCTTGTCTTGTCTTTGGCAGAAACTCATACCAAGAGGGAATAATAAGACCAGGTCTATGGATAAACTGGATAAATATTCCACTGCACGTATTAACACTACCTACCAACTACACCTGGCTACCTCAGTGTTGATGTAACAAAGATATTCGATAGCGATGCACCGATATGAACATTTCTGACCGATACCGATCACTTCAGGAAAACATTGGCAGATACAGATTGCTTGGTGATTCTGCTTCCTTAAGTTTTCTGATCAATTATTCAAAATTTTGCCATTCTAATAAACACAATTTTAATTACACAACTTTAAAGTAATACAACAAAGTTAAACATTTATTTTTTATGACATATCTTCACATTCCTCCAACTGAGAGTAAATTCCTGAAATGTCAGTATTTCCCCTAGAATATCTCTCAGGCCTGATGGTACGCACTGAAAAACCCCCAACCAGACACGGCACAAAGGGTGGCATTGGCATGGTCAGGTGCAAAAGGCAGTGTTCAATTTATATTTGCTTTCAAATTTCGGTTTGCTCTCTCTATCAAGACCTAAAACTTATTACACTGCATGTATTGCATAATAATAAGCTTTGTAACCTCTGCCACATTTCAATTAAGACTCCACAACAGCATGTTTAACAATGTTACAAACTTGTGTCAAAGAGTTTTAGAACATTCAGTAAAAATGTATTAGATCAAATTCATTTTTGATCTGTCCCTGGGACAAGTTATTCACAAACATGGCATTAATTTCCACTGCTATGCAGATGACACCCAGTTGTATCTATCAGTTAAGCCTGATGAAGTTGTCCAGCTGTCAAAGATCAAAGCCCATCTTATAGACATAAAGGAATGAATGACCCAAAATTCTCTTGCTAAACTCTGATAAGACCGAGATAATGGTAGTGGGGCCCAAGTCCCTGAGATGCAAACTACTGACTATATGCTTAACATTGATGGAATCTCCATTACTTCAAGTGCTGTAATCAAAGATCTTGGTGTTATCTTTGATTCAGATCTTGCATTTGATATACATATTAAAAAACATCTCTAGGGTTGCTTTTTATCACTTGAGAAATATCTCTAAAATTCGGAAAATACTGTCCTTACATGATGCAGAAAAGCTAGTTCATGCTTTTGTTACTTCAAGATTAAGATTGCTGCAATGCTCTTTTGTCTGGATGTGCAAATTCCTCTCTGAAAGGGCTCCAGCTAATTCAAAATGCAGCAGCTCGTATTCTCACTAGAACAAGGAGATTGGAGCACATCAGCCCAGTGTTAGCATCGCTTCACTGGTTGCCAGTTAATAGACTATAAGATACTACTTTTTACCTTCAAAGCCTTACATGGGCTTGCCCCTTTGTACTTAAATGATTTACTTCTTCCTTAAATTCCCTCACAAACGCTCTGTTCGCAGGGTGCAGCCCAAGTGAAAAAATAGTATACTTAAAGTAATAATCTCAGAGGTTTTCATTAAAATAAATGTCTTTTAAGTCACTATCTATCGCTGCATTGGGTAACACAATGGCGATTGAGCCTATTTTTATATTAATTTATACTAATATTATTATCATAATTCATGATTTAAAAAACTTGGTGTCTGTGGCGACATTCCTGGGAAAAAATCACAAGCGGCGCACAGTTAGTGACGTGTTTTTCATCACCCATCAGTGGTTGGTCCGCCAGAGAGGGTAGGCGGAACTAACGCAACAGGCTCGCTCTTCAACTCACTTGTGTGTGAGCGGCGTACTGTTTTTTCCGGTGTCTGCATGCGTTACAATAACAGAGAAAGGGGGGGTTGGGGGAGTTATGGAACCCTAAAAAGTTTTTGTGTAACATGAGAGATCATATTATTTGTTGATGTAGATTTCGTATTACATTTAATGACAATGTAACTTTACTATATGTGACAGGTGCTGGTGTTTTGGTCCTCAAGTAGGGCAAGGTCATTTTTCAGATTCAGATTATGAAAGTGCAGATTATAAGCTTTCAAATGATGTGTCATACATTGAAATCTGAAAATAGTTGAAGAAGATATGCTTATGTGAATGTCGGTACTCCTAAAATCAAGTAGCAGAGAAAATCCCCTTGAAAGATCTTGAACTTTTCACACTTCTCACAGGGAGTTAATGGGTGGGAACAATAGCTAGTTAACTCCACCCCAACCACTCCCCCACTAGAGTACCTGTCAATCCTTGCCTATTTAGGGGTTACCCTATTTAAAGCTTTATAACTCCAGATGTGAACACCACAGAGACTAGAAAAATGTCTTAAATGAAGCAATACATTTGTACCATTTATAATACTAGCTTAGATTACTTTATATTCATAATTTTGTAAGAAATAAAGTGCCACAAATGCAATGGTCAAGGCAAAAAATCTAAAATGAATCTGCTCCTTTTTTAGTTCGCAATGAAATACTGGGAGATTGCGGGTTAAAGTATACATGTCCTGGATCAAAAACTTCTTGACCACAAGTTCATAAAATCTAAGGGTGGATATGTAGAACTACTAAAGATCTATGAAGCAAAAACTAAGCAGTGTACCCAGCATCGCCAAATCTACCCAAAATGTCTAAATTATTAACACTGGTCTAAAATAGCTAAGGGTCTAGAAACAAATCCAAAATCTCTCCAAAAAGGAATATAATGATTTGTGTCCATTGTAAAGCATATGAGCCCCTTATGAAGGTTTAAGATGAAACATAGATATAATTTAAACATAATGCAAAAATATAGAAACACAATGCTGCACAGTACCTAAATGTGTAATAATTAACTCTTGTATGTATTTCTATACTCTGTACACTACTATGTTTTCTTGTATGGGAATGAAACGATATGAAAACAATTTTCAGCCGTCCACCACGTTTTGGCAATGTTTCAACACTCTCCTCATCACTGTTGTATGCGTCACAAAAACTATTACACTACTAACGCTTACATTACAGTGTGAAATATCCACATTATATAATACCACTAACCTATTTAAAGACACTCAATTTCAAAAACAACGTAACAAAATATTTTGAACAGTAATACTTACATAGCAATGATGAAATCTTATCTATGTTCAGTAGATGGAGACAGAGACAGTAAATCAATGACAGTTCTATCCGCTTCTGTTTTGCTCCAGAAAACGATGTCAGATAGGTCTATCAGCAAACATATGGCTTAACTATGCCCAGAAGTCCTCAATAATAATGGTATTTTCCAATGAATTACGAAAAATCGTTGACAACGTTTCGTTAGGTGCAACGTCTTTTAATGCTACCATATATAGAGCGAATGCCATGGTAAGAAAATGTTCGGTTACGCTAACCTATAAAACGCTATTCCAAAAGCAAAATTAGACATGTTATACATCGTTAGAAAGCTTATACTCTCACCTACTGATTGAGCGTCCACCATTGTAGCAACCTCACACAGTAAACAAACATAGGCTACTACCACACGACTTTATTTATGGGCGGTGGCTTGACCGAAACAAAGTGACAATAGCCAACGAAATCAAACATGCTAATTAAACTGCACCCCCATCACGCCTCCAAAACCCGGCTGTAAGAATCACTAAAACAAGCCGACTTTGCTGACAAATTATAAGTATTTAGTGATCCTAAAAATGTTGTTTATTCTATTGAGTGACTTCTTCAACACTTTAACTTTCGTAATATGAAAAAAAGGAAAACAGTAAAAAAAAATTTAAAAAACCTTTTTTGCCTCCTAGTGCGATTTCAAGATTTGCGACTTGCGGACCTTTTCTCCAGCACCCGTCACATATTACATAGCTATTTGCACAGCTAACGCTAGCTACCGGACCATGTCAAGAAAGACAACATTAGTTTAGACAACGTTGCGCACAGTATCCATCTCTCATATCAGGTTGCGTTGCGTTAGCTAGCTAGCTAATGTAATTAACACAATCTAATGTCGGCTAACAATTAGAAAAAAACGCTAGCTAACGCTACCGACCGGTACCGACCACGGTTTGTCTCTTGAATGCAATGCTACCTTGTTGCAACGTTGCAGTGTAGCTATAATGATCGGAAAAAACTTGGTTGACTCATTTGTTTGCACAGCGTGCCGCTGAGGCTCCCAAGCCAAATGATTATTGATTTCCAAATAAACAGATATTTGGAGTTATTTTTGGCTTTTTCAAAAAGCATTTTGTTGTCCTGGCTGCCCACCAGGTCTGTACAATTATAGGGTAAACACTCATTATGGAAAACAAAGCTATTATTTTGTATCTGACAGGCAAATGAAAACAAACTCTTGGCTTACAAATAAACAATAGATTATTTTTTCCTTTCGATTGACAGGACATAAATGGAGCTGACGATTGGCTGTTTTTAAACTATCAGCCGATGGAGGTATTATCGATCGTTGGCTGATACTGATCGTAGGCAAATCAACTGGCACATCCCTAATATTTGTTAGCTAACCTGAGAGAGAGATTGCTAGCTAGCTAGCCAACTAGTGAGAGAGATATATAGAGAGATTGCAAGCTAGCGAGTGCTAAAAATAGATTACGAGCTAGCCAGTGAGAGGTGGAGATTGCTAGATAGCTAGTTAGCTACGGAGAGAGAGAGAGAGAGAGAGAGATATCACTAGCTAGCTAGCAGTAACAAACAGTAATTAAAGCCGCAAGCAGCGTTGGGAGGGGTCCAAGCATTGGCACTATTGCGCCCCCTATGGAGCGATTTTAAAATGGTTTTGTCCTCATGATCATATACCTTCACCCAACATATCTACTGAATATCATGATGATTGTATAAAGTATTGATGACTTATGGCTAATTTTGTGCTAAGAGACGCTGTCGGAATACTTAGTTGCTTCGCCATGGATGTGTCCTGGCCGCTTGCCGTAAAGACCTTTACTATGTCGTAGCACTTAGATGGCATGTCGTAACACTTAGATGGCCTGGCGTGTATGTAGAGCTGCAGCGCTTCCGCACCGCAACTAAAAAAGGCGTTAGACTATTGTTGTCACAATACCAAATTTTGACTTTGATACCGATACCAGGTTTAGTATCACGATGCTCGATACTGAAATGATACTTGAAACTGAAATGATACTGATTCGATACTCGGTACCTAACGAAACTGAAATTACCTTAAGAGAACAGAAACATTATGTCCACAAGGGTTGACCTTATTTTTGAATTTTGAGGATTATTAACAACCTTTAAGTTGAAGCCTGTTCAACATATCAATAAGCATAGGCCTATTGTGTTACAACACTAAACAATAGAAAAATATATTAAATATATTTCAAAAATTAAACAATTGTAAACTAAATTAAAGCCGCAAGTGGCGTTGGGAGGGGTCCAAGCATTGGCACTATTGCGCCCCCTATGGAGCGATTTTAAAATGGTTTTGTCCTCATGATCATATACCTTCACCCAAAATATCTACTGAATATCATGATGATTGTATAAAATATTGATGACTTATGGCCAATTTTGTGCTAAGAGACGCTGTCGGAATACTTAGTTGCTTCACCATGGATGTGTCCTGGCCGCTTGCCGTAAAGGCCTTTACTACGTCGTAGCACTTAGATGGCATGTCGTAACACTTAGATGGCATGTCGTAACAGTTAAATGGCCTGGTGTGTATGTACAGCTGCAGCGGTTCCATGCCGCAACTAAAAAAGGTGTCACACTAGTGATGTCACGATACCAAAATTTTGACTTTGATACCGATACCAGGTTTGGTATCACGCTAATTGATACTGAAACGATACTGATTCAATATTCGGTACCTAACGATACTGAAATTACCTTAATAGATCAGAAACATAATGTCCACAAGGGATGACTTCATTTTCGAATTCACGATTTATTAAAAACCTGATTTATTAACAACCTTTAAGTTGAAGCCTGTAAAACATATCAATAAGCATAGGACTATAGTGTTACAACACTAAACCATAGAAAACTATATTAAATATATTTCAAAAATTAAACAATTGTAAAGTAAATTATCTGTAAACAGGTCTTTCACTTTAAAATATATCTAAAAACAGCATATTTCAATAACAATACAGCATCTTCCTATAATAAAATATTTACAAATTAGAACAGCTATTGCTACTGAAGTGAACTAAGTCTAAGCATGCGCTGTATCAACCACGAAAAAATAAACAAGCGCAGGTCACCTCACTTGCCAACCTTAGTTGCTACTGCCATCTAGCGAAGATTCTGACAAATTACACTTTTCATCCTCTCAATCGGTAATGCGGGAGACACATGTCCCTGGCTTTTACATTTGACGCAAAACTGCCGAACGTTGGAAAATTTTAATACCGAACCGTTTTTTTTTTTTTTTTTTCTTTTTAAGTACCGAAAAAGTGCTGAAGTGTCGGCGTACTCTGCAACACTACATCAGACACAAACCTATACAAATCCAAGGTTCAGCTTAGCAGAGAATGCACATTTCAGAGTGCCTCAGAGACAGATAGAATAATAACACATAAATACACATTTCAAAGAATAAATACGACATTGAGAAAAAACGAAACAAAAGACGAAATATCAAGTCGCGACCTGCGTGCTGCTCGCAGAATAGCCTACTGTATTATTTATTTAGACATTGGCATATAAGAAAATTTTCGGTTACGCTGACCGATAAAACGCTATTCCAAAAGCAAAATCAGACATGTTATACATCGTTAGAAAGCTTATACTCTCACCTACTGAATAAATGAATTGGCAATCAAGCCAAATTGTACTAAAAAGGGCGACAACGCCGTAAGCAACAGGTGTGGTATTACGCACAGCTATTTTTAAAGGTAGCCGACGCAGGCGTCACATATGCGCCTATATTTCACAAACGGATTGTCCAAGACAATATATGACCACTCATTCGCAAAAAGGACATCTCTACACGTAAACCGTAGGTAAGGCGATGGTAAGATTGTATATTTATTAAATGCGTAGTCCCAGATATTGACTGTATAATGACATGGTATAATAAAAAAAAAAACGTTGTCTCGTTTATTTCGTTATTCAGTGAGCAGCGTTTTCACTTCTGTATTGGCATATTTTAGGGCTAATGTCTGGTTTATCTTGTTGCTACGGAATATCACATTACATTACATTACAGGCATTTGGCAGACGCTCTTATCCAGAGCGACGTACAACAAAGTGTTTAACCATAATCAGGAACAAGTGTGTCGAAAACCCTAGAGGGCAGTAGCCTACCGTTCCGAGTGCAGGGAACAACCGCATAGTTCAACTTGGACCCTGTAGGTTAAACTGATTAACACTAACACAAACAAGAACAGCAACAACGCAGTCTATGCAAAAATACAAGCAATAGTTAAGACGAGTTAAGACCAAGTCACCTACTAAACAACTACCTAGTTACAACCCAAAGCTTACAGTCAATTTAGAGATTAAATTGAGAATACGATTTCTCTCGGCATAATGACGGATTTAAAGACTAAACGAACTCACCCGATATTGTCTTCAAATAGACCGTATTATTTATTTAGACATTGGCAGACTACAGCATAAATTGCGTCTTTTGTTTATATTCAATATTAGTAATTGCAGCGAGAAACTGCAGCTGTAGGTCGTTATGTGATGGTAGCAACAGAACGAAGCGGACTATATATGTATTAGGCTACCGTCATTGTTTCATTATACCAGCGTGTTTTCTCGCGTTTGCACAGAAACTGAGAACCTATCAATAAAATGGTTTCGATATTTCTCAGCATAATGACAGATTCAAAGACTAAACGAACTCACCCGATACTGTCTTCAAATGGATGCAGGCTCAAGAAAAGTAATTATTCGTCCTCTCAAAAATCTTTTACTAACAAACTTTTGGCACTCTGGGTGGCACTGTCTTCTATTGCTTCCCCGACGTTCAGACCCTCCCCTCACTGCTAAAAACTGGACCCTACGGTGTCGGATTACTTGCGTCGCCATGGATGTCGCTTGCCGTAAAGAAGTTTACTAGACGTCGTAACACTTAGATTTGGAGCTCCAGCTTTTCCGCACCCCAACTAATAAAGAAGTCCAAATGGCGGGCAAACAATATGGCGGACATAGGTGGTCCCAAAAGCAAAGTTGTAGAGCACATTCAGACGCATCGGTCGATGAAGTTTTGTGTTGATCTGACATACGGTGTGGGAGTTATGGTCTTTTACGCATGACCCTTTGTTATAGCGCCACCATCTGGCTGACATAGGTGATTTTTTGTGCCTGAGTATTGGGGGGCCATAGGAACCCACCCACCAAATTTGGTTGGTGTACAACTTATGGTTGCTGAGCCTCAGACATTTTAGCGGAAAAAACTTCCACGCCCCAAAGAAAAGGTCAAAATGGCGGGCAAACAATATGGCGGACATAGGT
The DNA here is from genome assembly GCF_013347855.1 of Anguilla anguilla. Taxonomy (NCBI): domain Eukaryota; kingdom Metazoa; phylum Chordata; class Actinopteri; order Anguilliformes; family Anguillidae; genus Anguilla; species Anguilla anguilla. Next base: position 24,530,068 of record NC_049205.1, on the reverse strand, counting down.
GGTGCCAATGGCAAAGTTGTAGACCACGTTCAGATGCATACGTCGATGAAGTTTTGTGTTGATCTAACTTATGGTGTGGGAGTTATGGCCTTTTACGCATTACCCTTTGTTATAGCGCCACCATCTGGCCGACGTACGTGCCTGAGTAGTGGGGGGCCATAGGAACCCACCTGCCAAATTTGGTTGGTCCAGGACTTATGGTTGCTGAGCCTCAGACACTTTTAGCGGAGAAAAATAATAATAAGAAGAATTAAAGCCGCAAGCGGCGTTGGAAGGGGTCCAAGCATTGGCAGCATCGCGCCCCCTATGGAGCGATTTTAAAATGGCTGTGTCCTCATGGTCATACGCCTTCACCCAACATATGTACTGAATATTGTGATGATCGTATAAATAATAGATGACTTATGGCCAATTTTGTGCTAAGAGACGCTGGCTGATGACTTAGTTGCGTCGCCATGGATGTGTCCTGACAGCTTCCCGTCAAGGCCTTGACTATGTCGTAACATTTAGATGGCATGTCGTAACACTTAGATGGCCGAGCGTGTATGTACAGCTGCAGCGCTTCCCTGCCGCAACTAAAAAAAGCGCCACACTAGTGTTGTCACGATACCAAAAATTTGACTTTGATACCGATACCAGGTTTAGTATCACGATACTCGATACTGATAAAGTACTCGGTACCTAACGATACTGAAATTACCTTAATAGGTCAGGAACGTAATGTCCACAAGGGCTGACCTCATTTTCAAATTCATGGTTTATGAACAACCTGGTTCATTAACAACCTTTAAGTTGAAGCCTCTGCAACATATGAATATGCATAGGCCTATAGTGTTACAACACTGAACAACGGAGAAATATGTTAAATATATTTCTGAAATTGAACAGTTGTAAACAAAATAATCTTTAAAACAGGTCTTTCACCTTTAAATAGATTTAAAAACAGCATATTGTTATAACAATACAGCATCTATCTATAATAAAATATTTCTAAATTGGAACACCTATTGCTACTGAAGTGAACTGAGTCAAAGCTTGCGCTGTATCAGGGAAGAGAATGCACAAGCGCAGGTCACCTCACTTGGCAACCTTAGTTGCTACTGCCATCTAGCGAAGATTCTGACAAACTACGCTTTTCATCCTCTAAATCAGTAATGCGGGAAACACATTTCCCTGGCTTTTCCATTTGACTCAGAACTACCGAACGTCGGAAAATTCAAATACGAAACCTTTTTTTTTTTTTTTTTTTTAAGTACCGAGAAAGTGCTGAAGTTTTTGTATACCGTGCAACACTACCTCAGACACATATTCCAATCCATTGCTCAGCTTAGCAGAGAATGCACATTTCAGAGCGCCACAGAGACAGATAGAATAATAACACATGAATGCACATTTCAAATAATAAATACGACATTGAGAAAAAACGGAAGAAAGACTGAATATCAACTCGCGAATTGCGTGCTGCTCGCAAAGAAGCCTACCGTTTAATTTATTTATTTAGACATTGGCAGATGAGAAGAGTTTTAGTAACGCTGACCTATAAAACGCTATTCCAAAAGCAAAATCAGACATGTTATACATCGTTAGAAAGCTTATAATCTCACCTACTGAATAAATGAACTGTCAATCAAGCCAAATTGGACTAAGAAGAACGACAACGCCGTACGCAACAGGTGTGGTATTACGCACAGCTATTTTTGAAAAAATCCGACATTTCACAAACGGATTATCCAAGACAATATATGGCCACTCATTCGCAAAAGGGACATCTCTACGCGTAAAACCAATGGTAAGATTGTATATTTATTCAATGTGTAGTCCCAGATATTGACTGTAGAATGACGTGGTAATTTTTTTTAAAAAGTTAGTCTCGCTTATTTCGTCATTCAGTTAGCAGCGTTTTCACTGCTGTATTGGCATATTTTAGGGCTAATGTCGGGTTCATCTTGTTGCTACGGAATATTGCATTACATTACAGGCATTTGGCAGACGCTCTTATCCAGAGCGATGTACAACAAAATGTATTACCATAACCAGGAACAAGTGTGTCGAAAACCCTAGAGGGCAGTAGCCTACCGTTCTAAGTGCAGGGAACAACCGCATTGTTCAACTTAAACCCTGTAGGTTACACTGATTAACACTAACACAGACAAGAACAGCAACAACGCATTCCATGCACAAATACAAGCAATAGTTAAGACGAGTTAAGTCACCTACGAAACAACTACATAGTTACAACCCTAAGCTTACAGTCAATTTAGAGATTAAATTGAGAATACGATTTCTCTCAGCATAATGACGGATTTAAAGACTAAACGAACTCACCCGATATTGTCTTCAAACGGACCGTATTATTTATCTAGACATTGGCAGACTACAGCATAAATTGCGTCTTTTGTTTATATGCAATATTCGTAATTGCAGCGAGAAACTGCAGCTCTAGGTCGTTATGTTATGGTAGCAACGGAACGAAGCGGACTATATATGTATTAGGCTACCGTTATTATTTCATTATACCAGCGTGTTTTCGCGCGTTTGCACAGAAACTCAGAACCTATCAATAAAATGGTTTAGCTATTTCTCAGCGTAATGACTGGTTTAAAAATTAAACGAACTCACCCGACACTGTCTTCCAGTGCTTCCCGACGGTCAGATAGTCCCCTCACTTATAAAAACTAGACCCTACGGCAATAGTTAAGACGAGTTAAGTCACCTACGAAACAACTACCTAGTTACAACCCTAAACTTACAGTGGATTTAGAGATTAAATTGAGAATACGATTCACAGCATAAATTGCGTCTTTTGTTTATATTCAATATTAGTAAATGCAGCGAGAAACTGCAGCTGTAGGTCGTTATGTTATGGCAGCAACGGAACGAAGCGGACTATGAGGCTACCGTCATTGTTTCATTATACCAGCGTGTTTTCGCGCGTTTGCACAGAAACTCAGAACCTATCAATAAAATGGTTTAGCTATTTCTCAGCGTAATGACAGATTTAAAGACTTAACGAACTCACCCGAAACTGTCTTCAAATGGATCCATGCCAAAGAAAAGTAATTATTCATCCTCTCAGAAAGCTTTGGGTAGCCGATCTTAGCATGCACGCTAGGTGGCAGTGTCAGACCGTGCTTTCACTGATAAAAACTAGCGTCGCCATGGTTGTCGCTTGCCGTAAAGAAGTTTACTCGATGTCGTAACCGTTTAGATTTGGAGCCGCAGCTCTTCCGCACCCCACCTAATAGAAACGGCCAAATGGCGGGCAAACCATATGGCGGACATAGGTGGTCCCAAAAGCAAAGTTGTAGAGCACATTCACATGCATCGGTCGATGAAGTTTTGTGTTTATCAGACTTACGGTGTGGGAGTTATGACCTTTTAAAGTATGACCCTTTGTTATAGCGCCACCATTTGGCCGACGTACGTGGTTTTTAGTGCCTGAGTAGTGGGGGCCCATAAGAACCGACCTGCCAAATTTGGTTGCTCCAGGACTTATGGTTGCTGAGCCTCAGACACTTTTACCGGAAAAAAATAATAATAAGAATAATAATAATAATCCTAACAGATACAATAGGGTTCCACCAGCTTCGCTGCTTGGACCCCTAATAATAATAATAATCCTAACAGATACAATAGGGTTCCACCAGCTTCGCTGCTTGGACCCCTAATAATCCTAACAGATACAATAGGGTTCCACCAGCTTCGCTTCTTGGACCCCTAATTATCAGTGTCATGACATGAACTATAGAAACGAAAGGTCAGGCTATATGGCAAATACACATCTTTCATACACTGTAAGGCAGTTATTTCTGTTCAAATATTTGAAGCTGCATGGGACCACTAAGAGGACACAACGTGAAGCTCTTGCCCCTCATCAGTCTAGTACACTTCACAACTAATCAAGTGAATTCCTCACTGGGTGAACGTGGGGTTGGACACATGAAATATTTTCAATACTTTGTGTTTAATAAACTTTATTATATTTACACGGTTGTCGGTATTGATATTACTCTTGTCTTGAATTGAGTCAGCCGCTGCTAATCAAAACAACTTAATAAAATACCTTCACCTCTTAGCTAAATCATTTATATTAACCCCTTAGCGCACAAGCCAAATCTTGGCTACCCATTTAGGGGGTAACCCTATTTAAAGCTTTATCCAGATGTGAACACCACAGAGACTTGAAAAATGGCTTAAATTAAGCAAGTCATTTGTACAATTTAAAATACTAACGCAGCTTAGGTTATATTCATAATTTTGGAAGAAATAAAATGCCACAAATGCAATTATTTTGACAAAAAATCTAAAATGAATTTGCACTTTTTAAGTTTGCAATGAAATGCTGAGAGATTGCATATATACTGCAGGTTAAACTATACATGTGCTAGATCAAAAACTTCTTGACCACAAGTTCATAAAATCTAAGGGTGGACATGTAGAACTACTATAGATGTATGAAGCAAAAACTAAGCAGTGTACCCAGCGTCTCCAAATCTATCCAAAATGTCTAAATTATGCATTGCTGGAAATCACAACATATTCACATATTTCACTATTTTGACTCAAGAAAATCACTGTTGCATAATTTTCAAATGGGAATTACAAGCTTTCAGTCAGTACAGTGGTCTAAAATAGCTAGGTGTCCAGAAACATATCCAAAATCTCTCCAAAATTGAATAAAATGCTTTTTGTCCATTATAAAGCATATAAATGAGCCCCTTATGAGGGTTTAAGATGAAACATTGCTATCAGATTAAAAAAATAATGCAAAAATATTGTCACACAATGCAGTACAGTACCTAAATGTGTAATAATTAACTTGTGTGTACTTCTATACTCTGTACTTTCGTGGGGATGGGACAACATGAAAACAATTTTCAACCGTCCACATTTTGGCAATGTTCAAACACTCTCGTCATCACTGTTGTGTGCATCACAAGAATTTCTAGACTTCCAACAAACTCTTACATTACATTGTGAAATATCCTCATTATAAAATACCACTAACCTATTTAAAGACACTCAATTTAAAAAATAACGTATATAACCAAAATATTTTGAGCAGTAATACTTACATAGCAATGATGAAACCGTATCTGTTTTCAGTAGACAGAGACAGAGACAGTAAATCAATTATATAGTTCTATCCGCTTCTGTCTTACACCAGAAAACGATGTCAGCTAGGTCTATCAGCTATGCCCATAAGTCCTCAATAATAATAGTATTTTCCAATAAATTACGAAAAATTGTTGACCACATTTCGTTAGGTGCAGCGTCTGCCACAGAGTGAATGCGTAAGTGAATGCGATGCTAAGGAAGTTTTTGGTTAAGCTGACCTATAAAACGCTATTCCAAAAGCAAAATTACACATATTATACATCGTTAGAAAGCTTATACTCTCGCCTACTGAATAACTGAATTGTCAATCAAGCCAGGCTGTACTATAAAGGGCGACAACATCGTAAACAACATGTGTGGTATTACGCACAGATATTTTGGAAGGTACCCAGGCATCACACATGCTAAACGGATTGTCCCAAGACAATATATGACCACTCAGCCTCAAAAGGGACATCTCTACTCGTAAAACCAACGGTAAGATTGTATATTTATTCAATATTAGTCCCAGATATTGACTGTAGAATGACATGGTATCATTTAAAAAAACTTTTTCTCGCTTATTTCGTTATTCAGCGAGCAGCGTTTTTACTGCTGTATTGGCATATATTAGGGCTATTGTCCGGTTTATCTTGTTGCTATGAAGGAATACGATTTTTAGTGGTGAAATAATATTTTTATGAATGCCAAGATAGACAATATTGTCTGTTATGTCATGGGTGGGGGCTGTAGTTGTAGATAAGACTGCAGGGAGGGGGTGCGTGTTAAATGAACGACCAGAGCGACAATGTTGGCGCTGCGAAACTCCGTATACGGCATAGTTGTTTTAGTTTCATTAGAAGATGATACACTACGACGCGTTTCTGTTTTTAACTTGTACTTCGGTTGCAGTAGCACCGAATGTCTGAGTTCAGTAATCTCTGCACGCCGGCGTGCCGACCACTAGGGGCTTTGCGCCCCTTTAAATTAAGAGGTTAATTTAGTATTAGCTGAATGTATGAGATTATGATTTGGTTAAGATTGGCTATTAATGTGTAATTTTAATAATAATTAATTTAATTATGAATTTACATAGCCAATTTATAGTTTGTATACTTAATTTATGAGACTGATTATTATATGCTGGCACTACCTGTGATGATATTGATGTATATCTTCTACATTTTGGTGCCCCACTATGAGCAGTAGTGGCATGTCCCATACAATACATTAAAAGCACATATAAAACCAGAGCTTTTCAAAACCAAAATATCTAATGTAAAGGCGTACGTACATCTGGGGCTGGCTCATCTGCAGCTGCTGCAGGATGTCCTTCTGCACACGGGGTGTGGCCGTTGCCGTCAGTGCCATGATGGGAACCCTTGGAAATTTCTGCCGCAGCTCCTGCAGTCGCTTGAAATCTGGCCGGAAATCATGACCCCACTGGAGAGAGCAGCAGGCATGATATGTTAAGAGAAATGTTAAATACTGATACCATGACACCAAAACACAAATGAAAAGTACACATAAAACATGACCTGAATATACAACTACTTTTCCCTGTAGTTATGATGTTTCAGTGGGAAATCCTCAGTCCTTGATGAGAATTACACTGTAAAAACCCAAAACTAAAATTTACAGGGCTCAACACAAACTTTTTTCCCCCAAAGGTGCACATGTGATCCTAAGTGGACGATTTTAGGAGAATCCCAATTAAAGCATCCAAATTAGTAGATGAGCTCCTAACTTATTACCTTAAATGCTCTTAAAATGGGAGCACAGTAGAGCCCTGTAAAAACATTAACAAGCTGCAGCTATCTTCTGGCAAGGGGTGTCGTGGTATGAGATTTTCATAGTGTGATAACATGGTCCAAAAATATCACAGTTTTACAGTATCACGGTATTATGCAGCTATTTGCAAAACACATAAATAGGTGGTGAAACACATACCTAGGCTAAAGATATTCAAACTCAGTTTTTCACGACATTTCAGGTTACCATACATTTCCTTTGGCAAGTGAATTAGGGCATCTACTTTGTTCACATCAGAGGTAATTTCAAAAATATCGATTACAGACAGATTTATTTCACCTTGAATTCACTATATCAGAATTCCAGTGGGTCAAAAGTTTACATACACCAAGTAGACTGCCTCTTTAAACAGTCTGGAAGATTCCAGAAACTGATGCAATGACTTCTTAAAAGCTTCTGATTTGCTAATTGTCTTAATTATGAGTTCATTGAGACTTAAGTGGCACACATGGCTGTATTTAAGTGCCTACCTTTAGAGCCCTTGCCTTTTTGCCCTTGATACCATGGGAAAATCCAAGCAACACAGCCAAGACCACAGAAATAAAATTGTGGACCTCCACAAATCCAATTCTTCCTTAGGAGCATCTGTACAATTGTATGCAAATATAAAAATCGTGGGACCACACAGACACTGCATTGTTCTGGAAGGAGGCACAAATTAACTCCCAGGGCTGAATGAACTTTGGTCCGAAAGGTTCAACTGAACCCCAAGACAACAACAAAGTATCTACAGCCGCGTTTCCACCAAAAGTACCCGGGAACTACTTTTCAAGGAACTAAAAGGTTCCTTCAGCCCATGGTTGTCTGCGTTTCCACCACGGTCTAAAGTCCCGCGAAGATTAGGCAAATTAGCCCACTGACGTATGAAAAAGCGACGTTGTCGTCGGTCCATCTGTCCTATGATTTCTTCTGTAACCCCATACTACCACCGAAGTAGCCTACATTATTTTCTAATAACCAGGACAGCCCGGAGGGGTTTATTCCACTTATATACAATGGGCTACCAACAATGACTGTATATGGTTACTTTTGTATTTATTGATTTTTATCGATTTAATCACCTGGAATTGAAATATTCTTCTGCAGCCATTTGGGAATATTTTACCGTTGTCAAGCAAAACTGTCGTTGGTAGTTGAACTTGGACCGTTGTTATGCAACAAATAGGATATAACAGGCCAATAGTCAGATTGTAACTGTTTTATATATCCTCTCAAACACATTCATTATGTTTTTATGCGAACATTCACTTTCATGTCTTGACATCCGAGGCGACAGAATGCATTCACATTTCCAATATAACTGGCAACAACAGCAGAAAACATGCACACGTTGTAAACAATCTGCTGTTTGATTACTTTCTCATCGTCAATTCCATATAGGCTAATCGCAAAATGACAAGAATAGAACGAAAACTCGGACTTGCGTGAAAATTTTAATTAGCAGTGGTACAGCCACCGTTTGCTTTCCTTCGAAGTTACTGCTAGCCGAGCAGCGAAGTGTGCCCTCCAGATGCGAACCATGCACCATAAATTAGTCCATAGTCTTCCTGGTCTTTTTGTGGAATTGAAGAATGGCAGAGTAAAATTACGGCAGTCTGAAAAAGCTCAAGGGACGATTACTAGAATTAACCTGTTATTTTACCCTGACAAAAAGTGCGGAAGGTGATTTCCAATTTGCTTTTACTGTATCACCAATGTGAATTACGCAGAACTACCGCATACCTCACATAACTGTATCAAACGTTTTGAGTCAATTACAACGGGCTAACAAAGAAAATCCGGAAGAAAATATTCAGCAACCGAATTAATCCGTTTGAATGTTTTAGTACGTAATATGCTGTCCCAGCACGAATGCTTAGCATTTTATAAAACGAATACTAAAGCAAGAAAAGAACAGAAGAGCACACGTTATAATTCCAAGACGTTGGCAGGCTATAACCAAAACTAGGCTACTGCGCCGCATAACATACAAGTTTGATTTGAAGTTATTATGAAAATAAATCGGTTTGCGGCTGTAGATTTTTAAACATGGCGGTTGAAATTAAACACTGCAAGTAGTCGACCAATCAGAAATTTTCAGCGCTTGCGCCCCACCCCAAAGGTTCCGGTATTTTGGAAAGTACTACCCCCCGAGCAGGAACTTTTTTGGGGGTAAAATAAAGCCCCCGGAACTAAATTTAGTTCCTGCGGTGGAAACACACTGAGTTCCTCAAAAGGTTCCTAGTTCCGGGGTAAAGTTCCTGCGGTGGAAACGCGGCTTACATCCACCATTAAGAGAATCCTACATTGCCATGGCCTGAACGGTTGTTGCACAAGGAAGAAGTCCCGACACCAAGACCGGCATAAAAAAGCCAGAATTAAGTTTGCAGGTGATCACCAGGACGAAGACCTAGACTTTTAGAGGAGTGTTCTCTGGTCAGATGAAACAAAAATGTAACTGTTTGGCCATAAAGATCAGCGCAATGTACGGAGGAAAAAGGGTGAGGCTTTTAATCCGAAGAACACCATCCCAACTGTGAAGCATGGGGGTGGGAGCATCATGTTGTGGGAGTGTTTTGCTGGAAAAGGGACTGGTGCTCTTCAGAAAACAGATGGCATCATGAAGAAGGGGGATTATCTAGAAATACTGAAGCAATACCTCAAGACATCAGCTAGAAAGTTAAAACTTGCAATTGGGTCTTCCAGCAGGACAATGATCCTAAGCATACCTCCAAAGTTGTAACAAAATGGCTTAAAGACAACAAAGTGAAAGTATTGGAGTGGCCATCACAAAGCCCTCACCTGAATCCCATAGAAAATTTGTGGACTGAACTGAAAAAGCGTGTCCGAGCAGCTCTGTCAGGAGGAATGGACAAAAATTCTGGCTAGTATTGTGAGAAGCTTGTGGAAGGCTACCCCAAGCGATTGATTCAAGTTAAGCAATTAAAAGACAATGCCACCAAATACAAAAAAAGTGTATGTAAACTTTTGACCCAACGAAAATCTGATATAGTACATAAAAGCTGAAATAAATCTGTCTCTTAGCTATTATTTTGAAATGACCTCTTATGGAAATAAAGTAGATGCCCTAATTGACTTAACACAGGAAATGTATGATAACATGAAATGTGTGGAGTTTGACAGTCTTTAGCCTAAGTGTTTGTAAAAATTTGGCCTCAACTACATTATAATAACTACTCTGTCGAGTAACACACAACAGGGCTGTAATGATTACTATTGCAATATCTGTTATATCCCCTAACAATTATTTTCACTTGTTTTGCTCAATAAGTTTTGTGAACATGGAGTAGTAAAGATTTTGTGGGAAAACAAATGAAATCTGAAAATTTACACTTAAGTGATATATGAACTGCAGCTACAATTTAAAAGTCAACAGCTGTTTTCAAACAGGTGTACTAAAGAATAGGGCAACAAGCAGTGCATAGTTAGCTTAACCCTTTAGTGCACATGACAGAACTGGCCAATCCTTGCCCATTTAGGGGGTACCCTATTTAAAGCTTTATAACTCCAGATGTGAGCATCACAGAGACTTGAAACATGACTTAAATGAAGCCATTTGTACCATTTACAATACTAACTTAGATTATTTCTTCCTAAATTATGAATATAAACTAAAGTGCCACAAATGCAATATTCAACGTTTTGGAAATGTTCCAGTTGAGGTCATATCCGGTACATATATTAAACCCAAACTACAAGCAAACCAACGAACACTTACGTTACAGTGTGAAATATCCTCATTCTAATATACCACTAACCTATTTAAAAACACTCAATTTAAAAAATAACGTATATAACCGAAATATTTTCAGCAGTAACACTTATATTTGGACGATGAAATCTTATATATGTTCAGTAGATAGAGACAGAGACAGAATGAATATTGTCGCTCCCCAGTTCTTAGCCCAGAAAACACTATATCAGCTAGGTCTATTAGCAAACATATGCCTCAGCCATGCTCAGAATTTCTCAAGAATAATAGTATTTTCCAAGAAATAACGAAAGTCATCGATAAATTTTTTCCAGGTGCAGTGTCTTTTACTGCTACCACAGACTGAATGCGTAAAGCAGCTATAATGAGACAAAACGTCCGGTTACAATGAGCTATAAAACGCTATTCCAAAAGTAAAATTAAGCATATTATACATCGTTAGAAAGCTTGTTCTGTCACCTATTGGATCGATTAACTGTCCATCAAGCCAGATTGTACTACAAAGGACGACAACACCGGAAAAAACGTGTGGTACTACGCACAGCTATTTTGGCAGGTACCCAGGTGTCACAAATGTATGTATATTTCACAAACGGATTGTCCAAGACAATATATGACCACTATCTGGAAAGGGACATCTCTACATGTAAAACCAATGATAAGGTTGTATATTTCTTCCATATTTAGTCGCAGATATTCACAGTAGAATGACATGGTATCATTTTAGAAAAATTCATTTTGTTTATTTCAGTGTTCAGTCAGCAGCGTTTTTCACAGCAGTACTGGCATAACTTCGGCTATTGTTGGCTTTATCTTGTTGCTACGATGGAATACAAATTTTTAGTGGTAAAAGAATGTTTTCATGTTTGCCCAGATCGACACTATTGTCCAGTTTGTCATGCGTGGGTGTAGTTACAGATGAGACTGCAGGGAGGGGGTGCTAGGTAAATGCACGACCAGCGCGCCAATGGTGGTGCTGTGAAACTCCGTATTCGGCATAGTTGTCCTGAATCATCTACTAATAAATTTAGAACACCGAGGTTGTGTTTTCAACTCATAATTTGGTTGCAGGAGCACAGAATGTCTGAATTTAGCTATCTAGGCACACCTGCCTGCCAAACACTAGGGGCTTTGTGCTAGTTGCTGTTTAACTAGTGATTAGCTTAATGCTAACAAACAATAAACCAGTGAAAATTGGCATGTTTTACAGTCCACAAAATTACCATATGGCAAATAAACGGATAGATTAATGAATAATTTCTTAATGCATCTCATGAAATAAACTAACTCAGAGGCCACCTGTTATGGAAGCAGGTAAAAAGAAAAGCATAGGCTATATATGGCCGTTTAAAAGACAGAGGCTATTATTTTTATTTGGAAATGTCAAAGGTGTCATACCAGATCGTACATTGTGACCAGCCGTGAAACCCTGACAACATAACAACCCTACTTGTGGCTAGTTTCGGCCACTACTACTGCACATACACGAACCTGGCTGACACAGTGAGCCTCATCTATGACAAAGCGTGCAAGGAGACCTCTCCCATACAGGTTCTGCAGGGCACTGATCATCCTGCCACTGGCGCATACCTGTGGAAAACAGAAATACAGACATCTGAAGAAATGCACTGATACAGGTAATCTGAGGGAAATTAGCAGGTTTAACATCCATTAGTAAGTTTAGAAACCCTCAACATAAGTTCCATAATAGAATTAGGGCTGTCAACATTGGCAAAAATGACAAATATTTCTTCAGAAAAACACTTAAGTTCTAATACACAGGTGACAAAGTAATGGATAAACAACAAAGTGTCTTAGTAAGGAGTTGGGCCAACACAAGCTGCCAGAACAGGTTCAATGTGCCTTGGCATAGATTCTACAAGTCTCTGGAACTTTGCTGGCGGGATGGATATATTCTAAAAGATATTCCCTCATTTGGTGTTTTGATGATGGTGGTGGAGAGCTCAATGAAACCGAAGACATGCTGGCTTCACCTTTCTTCTCCAAGGCACGTTGAAGTGAAAGAAAGTTTCTGATTCTGACATAGCGGAACTGTAGTGTCACTGTATATCCCCTTGTTTGCACTCTAGTACAACCTAATGTTCCCACGGTATCAATACGGTTAAATGTTACCTCATAATCCAACATAATATTATTGCATCAACTCTATTTAAATGATTAACTATCTGGCTACGGTTACACAGATACCAAAGATAATTCCCCCTATCTGCACGGAGACTACCTATCATAGTTAGGAAGAGTTAGTGTCAATGTTGTGATTGATCATTTTGAATGAGTTTCCCCGCGACCTAACATACTAACAGGGCTTGACATTAACTTTTTGGCTAAGCAGTCATTGTGGCTAGTGGTTTGACAAAGTCACTAGCCAACTCAGCATTTTCACTGGCTAAACCCCCACCCCCCCAAAAAAGTAATGACAATATTGGAGAATGTAACTATGCACTTGTTTGGACATAACATTTTATTTCAGTATTATAGCTATCCAACCTGAATAAACTATGTGAAATAACCACATAATCTGAGTCTGCGCTCTCTTTCAGTGCTATGATTCTGTCTAAAACCAGAGGAACTGATTGATCTGTGTAGATACTATTTTCTCAAGGATTTTACTTAAAAAAGGCAGATTTGAAATTGGTCTAAAATTACTTAAGTCAGAGGGGTCCTGGTTATTTTTCTTCAGCAATGGTCTGACAACAGCTGTTTTAAGAGGATCAGGAAAAATGCCTGTCTTCAAGGACAGGTTCAGTATTTCCAGTACACTGGCAGAGAGGCAACTTGTAAGTTCTTTGAAAAAGACTGTGGTGATAGGATCTGTAGGTACACTCGGTCAGTCTGTGCCGTCCAAATGGAAATTACCTTCTTTAAGAACACGCAGCGCATCCGGCGTGCATCTGATGACATCATCAGTGCACACTGCATTCAAGATCCTTATCACACTCCACGGGTCCCCCCCCTCCCCCCCCCTCCCCCCCCCTCCCCCCACCAGGTATAAAAGTTAGGGACAGTAATCGCTCGCTCTCTTTTTCGCCTCTCTCTTCGCCCTCTCTCATAGTCCCTTGAGTGCCCACATACTGTGGAACTCCTATGGGCCTAACTCAAATTCTCACAACTCTGTAGAACTCCAATTCAAAGGGCGTGCAGAACGCCTAAGGTCGCGGCAGTCACCGATTTATCTAAACGCAAAGATAAAGTCACTGTACGCAGCAACGAGGCTCTGCCGATTTAGCTCGCCTGCGGCGACTAAAGCCTGATCCATCCCGCGTGGAAACCAGCGCACGCCCAACGCTGCGCCAACTAACCACGGCGAGCTCCAGGAAGAAGAGCCTTGCTGACGACTGACTGGGGGGGACAACCACATCGCTGTTGCTATGGAACAAGGATCCGGTTTGCGCCGCGCGCCTCACACCTGGAAACCTCCACAATTTCACAACGCCAAGGCTGTTCTCTCCAGGACCCCACAGCGACCACCGGAGGCCGCTAACTGCGTGAATGGATGGACAGTAAGACTGAGCAATAGTTTAGCTTAGTGTGCATTGAGTTTAATGTGACATTGTGTGTTTCCATTTTGTTGTTTATAGTAATTTGCGCTGGCGATGTAATCTTAGGAAACAATCCTATGCATGGTTTTTCTCTCTTACTCCCCGACTAACTTTACAACCCTAACGACATCACACTCATTGTATAGTCGGTAGTGGGCGAATAACTAGCTTGGTTGCATGTATTGCTTAACAGCTGAAGTTACGCTTCACTCTCCGGCACTACCGGAAGCAATACTCCTTCCTAGCTGAGCTCAGTTATTCAGCCACGCCAGTTACACTGTACCCCACACATACGCGACCACCCGCCGTTTACCCTTCCCCCTTTCGTCCACAAAGGGACACGTACGCACACACAACCACACACGCATACCTTCCCGTATTTAGAAGTTTCCCCACTTAGATTAGTTTGTGTGTCCTGTTTGTACGATTGTTTAATAAATCATTGTATTAAACCCGTGTCTGTTTTGATGTTGCTGGAACGTGAGAATCAGAGTCAAAATAGCCTATCCAAGAACTACATCCTTCCGGTTATCTCTTAAATATTTGATTTAATTATTTGATCCTTAATATTTGTAATATTGATTATTAATTGAAGTTCCAAATTTATGGTCGAATAGTCTAGATAACTAATTTTATGAGACTGATTTTTAATTGTGCGGTTATGCCGCTTCGCCTACATAAGTGGTGCCCAATGTGAGAATATAGAAGTATAATCGCGACATAAGTGGTGTCCTGTGTAAGGCTATATTGTCATTTCCCCGACAGATCTAAGGAGCACGTAGAGGATTTCAGTTGGGCAATAATTTTTTTTAGCTTTGCTTCATTTAGCATTTTTAAGTTATCCATGGTATTCCTTGTGCAGCGAGTAGTACATTCAGTTGGTGACACTCCAGAGTATGTTATACCTGATCTAATTGTTCTGATCTTGTGATCATTTTGATGCAAGTCTTGAATATGCAGAGCAAACACAAATCTGACAAATATAATTGCAGATCGCCTGATCAGACCATGCTAATATGCCACCCTGCATGCTGTGTCTGTTTCAGGGTTTTTCAGTGCTTATCACAAGGCCTGAAGAAAATTCATGGGGAAAAATACTGATATTTCAGGAAGGTACTATCAAATAGTCCCCAGGAAACCAAGACCACAGTCCAAAAGACAGCTGAATATTCCAAATAGCCATAGATGAAAATGTAAAAATGCCAGGTGAGCTGTAACACAAAAACGTCAGATATTGCATCCCACAACACCAGGCACCAATGCAAGTTTCAGATTCCTCAGATGGCAACAGCAGATATCCACCCCTGAGACTGTCTTAAATAGAAATAAACATCATCAGTAGAACTGCCAATTCATGCCATATTTCATTCTCAATGACAAAGATAATAATTCAAGAGAAAGTAAAAGTGCACTTTCTAGGTTTCCATAAAGGATGATGTCCAGTTGAGGGCGAAGTGAAAATGAAACTGACAAATTCATGCTATTCTAATTTCATGTTGCTTTTACGGTTCTTGTAATGAAATACAAACGTTACTATGTATACCTTATACTACTATATTGACAATTATAACTACAGGAATATACCAATTGTTTTACAAGCATTAGAAAGCCAACAGTTATTCTCAAATGGCATTTGATACATTGGAATTCTATAGGCTGTTTGCCGCCTGCTTCAATACCTTGTAGCCTAATCATTCAGTTCATGGCAAAAAATACATACAGTTGTATGCATAGTTTTTTTTATAATTATATAGTTATACATAGTTATGCATAATGTAAATAAATTTTAATTTTATTATTGTTAAACATATTTATTGTTTGAATTGGTTCCAATGTCATCACAATAAAACAGTTTTATTAAACCATTTCAGTTCTCAGAACATATATCTGCCAGCTGATATTTTTATCTCATATAAAACACGTTTTCAACGTACAAAAATGCCAAGTTACTCACACATACAAATCACTGCCTATAACTCATTAATTCAAACTGGCAAAATCTAGTACTGCCGTTAAAAGTATTGATATCAAAATGACGCCAAGTTACTGTACAAGAAACAATATTTGCTATCTTGCCTCACGCAGATTAAACAAACTCTACTCCAAAGCAATGCTACTCAATGTTTCCTAAATTATTGCAAGTCACTTGGCCCTGTGTGTACAAGCATACAGTACATTAACAGGGCCAAGTGACTTCCAATAATTTAGGAAACATTGAGTTGGTTTTATTTTGGAATCCGGAACTACTGTCACCCGGAACTACTTCCCACCATACCAACAGTAACAGTAACACCACACACCAGAGACGGAACTGGAAACGCTGGAGAGGATTCATTAAAGAAAGAGTTTTTTTGAAGAACGTTTGCATCATGCCTAAGAAGCGCAAATCACTGTCGCCAAGTCGTGCTGCCAAACGCAAGAGATTGGCGTGAGGTAGCGAATCTCCAGAGAAGTCAGGTAAGAATTCTGAAGTATATTGCTCATTCGCCATTTGGCGTCAGCATGATAATAAAGTACCTAGCTAGCAAGCTCAACATTCGTGTTTCATGCTTCTTGCGGTCGGCGCAGTCTACACCGTGCAGACGGCGCACATGGTCTCCGTGAACGTCAGGTCGTTCCATAGTTATTGGGGTCGGAGCAGCTCGAAGAACGAAGTGCACGTTTTCTCACCATAGCGATGCCAGTCATTGCAACGCGGTCTGTTCGGCCACCATCTGATTCCTCACCATGACAGAAATCATGAGCTTCCCTTCACCTTTGTCAGGAGACAGTTCCCTGTCGGGCTGGCTTTCTCAGTTACCATCAACAGGACAAGAAAATGAACGAGTTGCCATCTACTTGCCTCAGCTTGTGTTCGCTCACGGCCACCTCTACACAGCCTTCTCCAGGGGAAAGACAGCCATATATATATATGCATATATATATATATATATATATATATATATATATATATATATGTACATATGTACTGTCAACAAGCCCTAAAGTTTTGACAGTTTTCCTTTCCGTTTCTTTTTTACTCTTTAACTTATATGTAGTACAATATATATTTCTATATATATTTCACCTTATCTGTTTGCACAATCTTCGTCACATCCCTTCCAAATTCAACATTAATACTGCTTGGAGGTCTGTCCTTTGCACAGGATATTTTTAAGGGGTGGGGCCACAGGGTCAAAGGGGATCAGGGGAGGCTGTGGGTGAAAGCAATGGAGAGGGCTGGGGTACAGGGCCAGAAGTCTCAGGGGTCAGGGGAGGGTCAAGGAAAAAGGTTGCAACGCCCAAAGGGCACTTTGTTCTAGTTCATTTAAACGTCTTGCATGAGGCAATTTGACGTATTTGACACTTTGATGTGACACAAAGTTTGAATGACATTGTAAGATGGTAAGATTAGCCAGCAGCCATACCTCCATGCGCTCTGCTCCTGCCAAATGGCTGAAGCTAAGCAGGTGAGGGCTTGGTTAGTGCTTGGATGGGAATACTGAGTTGCTGCTGGAAGTGGTGTTGGTGGGCCAGCAGGGGGCAATCTTCCCTCTGGTGAAATAAACCCCCATGCCCCAGTGCAGTGACAGGGACACTGTGCTGTAGGAGACGCCGTCTTTCGGATGAAACGTTAAACCGAGGTCCTGACTCACTGTGGTCATTAAAAGATCCCATGACACTTATCGCTAAGAGTAGGGGGTTCCCCAGTGTCCTGGCTAAATCCCAGATCTGGCTCTGGCAAACTGCCACCAAAATCATCCCCAGATTTAATTGGCTGAAATATGTTCGCTCCCTCTCCACCTTCGCTAATGTGTGGTGAGCTTTCTGGCGCAAAATGGATGCCGTGCAACACCCAGGTGGGTGCTACACATTGGTGGTGGGTGAGGTGAGTTCCCCCTGACTGCAAAGCACTCGGAAAATCACACTATTATTATCGCACATATTTATTAGTGTGGTTGCTTTAAGGCAACCACACTACTATTATCGCACATATTCTTTATTTATTATTATTCCACCCATTTCTTGGACCGCTACTCCTCCCAGAGTTTTCACACCACATACACGTGCCATATGTCAAAATGACCGGCTTCTTTGGGAATCGTGTGCTATTACTTTGTGGAAAGTTTCGCTGCACGGTTTTTGAGAAATATTAATTTTTATGCCCAATTTTTCCCCATAGAGATGAATGGAGAAGGTGACGTCGTTCATATGCGAACGGTGAAGTTACAGCATTGGTCGGCTTTGCACACGTGATGCGGTCAGCTCTACGGTCTCAGCTGCCAGGATAGGAATAGCTGAATGCGGAAGTGAAGGGTAAAACGGTATTCCAACTGAAAAATTACAAATGAAAACGCTGTCAGCTAGGTATATCAACAAACATATGGCTTAGGCATACCCAGAAGTCCTCAACAATAATAGTATTTCACGAGATATTACGCAAATTCGTTGACGACGTTTCGTCACATGCAGCGTCTGAGAATGCTAGTGCTAACAAACAGTGAATGGCTTTAATGCGATAATGAGAGCACTTTCGGTTGACCTAAAAAAACGATATTAAAAAACCAAAAATAGACGTGCTGTTATACCTGGTTAGAAAGCTTATGCTCTCAGCTACTGAATAAACGAATTTTCAAACAAGCCAGACTTTGCGTATTTGCATGCTAGTGCTAACAAAGAGCGAATACGTTCTATGACATGATGACATAGCTTTCGGTTGACCTAAAAAAACGATATTAAAAAAACAAAAATAGACGTGCTGTTATACCTGGTTAGAAAGCTTATGCTCTCACCTACTGAATAAACGAATTTTCAAACAAGCCAGACTTTACTAAAATGTGCAACAATGCCGTCAACAAAACATGTGCAGCAGCTTCAGGTCCGGTCTTACTCCAGAAAAAGACGTCAGCTTGTAATACCACACATACTGCATTGAGTGTTCTGTAACTTTGTAGAACAAACTGGCTTTATCTACACTTCATCGATCCAACAGGTGATACAATAAGCTTTCTAACTATGTATAATATGTCACATTTTACTTTTGTAGTACCGTTTTATATTCCAGCGAGTTGGACACTTTGGTCTCTTTATAACTGCATTGAGGCTAACAGGTAATAGACTATCCTCTGTCTATGAGTTGGTATCTAAGGTAACAGATTAAATTCTGAATTGCAGCCCAGTTAAATGTTTTTAGTTGAATGGTAAAAATGAGCTGAACTTAACGTAAAACCATAAATCAATCAAATTAATCTCCCTAGACCTGTCTTGCTTTTTACAATGGTGCGGTCGCGCAGTGTAGATATAGGGTTTTTCCAAGACCCTCTGAACTGGCCAGCTAGCTTTGTGATTCGCCGTCACTCGTCACAGCATACCGTGAGTAAAACACTGATCTCAAGTATTGATGAAGGGTTAATTTAGCCTAGCTAGTGTGTTGCAAATGAACTCGTTGCCGTGATGTTATACCATGTATACCATACTATGTCTCTGCTCATGCTACAGAAACTGTTCACTCCGTTCAGCACAAAGTCGACTTTGCGTTGGCGGCAACCACACTTCACAATTTCTGCAGGAATTGTCTAGTTTATTATTATTCCACCCATTTTTTGGACCGCTACTCCTCCCAGAGTTTTCGCACCACATACATGTGCAATATGTAAAATCGAGCGGCTTGATCGGGAATGGTTTGCTATTACTTTGTGGAAAGTTTCGCTGCACGGTTCTTGAGAAATTCCACTTTTTTTGAGAAATTTTTCCCATAGAGAATGAATGGTGGAATGTTCACCCTTGTGATGTCACAATGCTGTCTTCTCACCCTTGTGATGTCACAATGCTCTATCTTCTGGCAGCTGTACTCTGGTCTCTTTCTGGCTTTGGACATTCGGCATTCATCTCTATGGGGCAAAATTGCCCACACATTGTGGGATGCCTCATTGAATTTGGCAGAGAGTCCTTTGTCCATTGGTGCAGAATAACCTCGCCCCCTGTCCTGATTGGCTGATGTTTGATATTTCATAACTATTTAACCGTTTGTCATAGAGAATTAGGGGTCACCTCATTGGACTCAGTAAAGACCTAGCAACCGTCTAGAACTCCGTAGCAACCCCCTAGCAACACCCTAGCAACAGTCTACCAATCCTTAGCAACCACCTAGCAACACCCGAGCAACCGCCTACAACTCCATAGCAACCACTTAGCAACACCCTAGCAACCACCTAGAACACCATAGCAACCACCTAGCAACATCCTAGAACTCCATAGCAACCACCTAGCAACACCCTAGCAACTACCTAGAACTCCATAGCAACCATCTAGCAACGGCCTAGAACTCCATGTTCAACACAAAGTCGACGTTGCATTGGCGGCAACCACACTTCACAATTTCTGCAGGAATTGTCTAGTTATTAGTGTGGTTGCCTTAGGCAAACACACTATTATTATTGCACATATTAGTGTGGTTGCCTTAGGCAAACACACTATTCTTATTGCACATATTATTTATTTATTTATTATTCTGCCTAGAACTCCATAGCAACCACCTAGAACACCCTAGCAACCGCCTAGAATTCCAGCACAAAGTCGACTT
This sequence comes from Anguilla anguilla, assembly GCF_013347855.1. Taxonomy (NCBI): domain Eukaryota; kingdom Metazoa; phylum Chordata; class Actinopteri; order Anguilliformes; family Anguillidae; genus Anguilla; species Anguilla anguilla. The sequence goes on along the minus strand of NC_049205.1, from coordinate 24,509,325 downwards.
TGCATTGGCGGCAACCACACTTCACAATTTCTGCAGGAATTGTCTAGTTATTATCATTATTATTATTATTATTATTAATTATTATTATTATTATTATTATTATTATTATTATTATTATTATTGTTATTATTATTATTAAAAAACACAGGACCAAGTGACTTGAAACAATTTAGGAAACATTGGGTAGCATTGCTTTGGAATACAGCTTCTTTAATTTTGGTGAGGCAAGATAGCCTATATTGTTTGTAGTAGAGTAACTTGGCATCATTCTAACATCAATACTTTTAATGGCAGGCCTAGATTTTTCCAGTTTGAATGAACAGACTGGGCTTTGCATGTGTGAGGAACTTGGCATTTTTGTACTTTTTTTTAATAAGATATCATTTCTTTTTGCACTGCGTTTGTCAAGTCTAGGTCAAGGTGAACTTTGTTATCCTACAAGGGGAAATTCATGTGGTCACACACGTCCCATTTAAAACACAGAGGTACATTGTACATACACTAATAAACATGCGCGCACGCGCGCGCACACACACACACACACATCCGCATACGTCAACAGAATATCCTGTGCAATGCTAGCAATATAAAATATACATCACATACAATATACAATCTAAATATACAGTATACACAATCAAAATACCCAAACCTAGTAATATAGGTGCACATCTATCTATCATTTAGTAATCAAATTGCTGTAGGCACAAAAGATTTGCTGTACCTTATTGTTCTAATTTTCTGCTGCAGGATTCTGCCATTTGACCTTCTACTCCTTCGGAATTTCAGGTGGAGAGGATGAGTAGGATCATTGAGGATCTGATCAGCCTTTTATAAAATAAGGTCATTGTACAGCTGTGCTGCAGACACCTGATCAACCCCAATGATCCCACTTGCTGTCTTGATCATGCGCTGCAGTTTGGCATGATCTTGAACACGCATGTTTCCGAAGGTGCAGATCAGGCCGAAGGACAGAACGTTCTACAAAACAGATTTGTAGAACATATGGAGGATACGACAGTCTATTCTAAAGTGATTCAATTTCCTAAGAAAGAACAGCCTCTGTTGTAGTTTCTTAGATTTATAATCCCTGTGCATTCATTTCATTGAATCTTAAGTGATCATCAATTTCAACTCCAAGGTATTTGTAAGTTGAGACCCACTCAACTAATCCACCATTAATCTTGGAGGGGGGGACTATTATTTTTTTCCTTCTAAAATCTATCACTATCTCTTTTGTTTTCTTTAGGTTGACCTCAAGAAAATTATCTGAACACCACTTAATAAAACCCTGTGTTTCCCTCTCAAAACCCTCGACCGATGAACTGTCAGATTTAAGGAACCCTACCAGTGTGGTATCATCTGCATATTTAAATTAAGTGTGAGCTGAAGCAGATGCCTGGCATTCATTGGTGTACAGAGTGTATAAAATCGGGGACAAAACAAAAAAACCTGTGTTAATGGTTTTAGGGGATGAGATGGCAGAGTTGAATCTGACTTGCTGACTGCGATCAGCCAAGAAGTTGTTAATCCACAAAATGAGTTTGGGATTTACTCCGAGATGCACCAATCTGCCCACCATCAGGTGGGGTTGGATGTTATTGAACCCACTGCTAAAATCCATGAACACAATTTTGACCAGGCTCTGAGCCTGTTCAAGGTGCTCATAGATGTTATTAATCATTGGTTTGGATCCAAATGAGGTGAAACCTCAAAGAGAAGTGGTTTTAACACAATTTTTTCAAAACATTTCATCGCTACAGATGTTAGGGCAACTGGGCGCAGGTCATTAAATTCCCTGGGTCTGTTATTTTTGGGCACCGGCACAATCATAGACCTTTTCCACAGGTTGTCACTGCCCCGGTGTCCAGTGACAGCTGGAACAGCCTCTGGAAAGGCCGCGCCAGCTGATCCGCACATGCCCGTAGTGTCCTACAGCTAATGCCATCTGGCCCAAGGGCTTTGCGAGGGTTAACGCGTCTAAAGTATGATCTAACATCATCTAAAGAAATTACAACTTCCACATCCACCATATCCCTTACTTTCATAGGGGCCTTAGCCTGTTCTAATTTAAAATCACGTGTATCAAACCTACAGTAAAAATTATTTAAGTCATTTGCCATATCAAATTCATTAGCAACTTGTCATGCAGTGCATTGTTTGTAATCCCTGCCATGCTCTCCTAGCATCATCTTAAAAAAAACTTTCTAATTTATCTTTATATGCTCTTACAATCAACAATCTTGCTTTTAATCTTTCCTGCACACTCTCCTTTACCTCTCCGCTTCCCCGACTTGAACAAACACTTTTTCTGGTTAAGAAGTTGCTTTAACTCTGGGGTTACACAGGGCTTATTGTTGGGAAAGACCTTGAACATTTTTTGGGGATACTTCAAGTTCAAGTTCAAGTTCGTTTATTTGTCATTTCCACATACATGGTATACGGGAACAAAATGTTGTTCCTCGCTGTCCAAGGTGCTAACACAAAGACACAACGTAGTCATGAAACATAAAAACAGAATAAAAGCAGAATAAAAACAGTGATAAATATAAATATAAATAGTGCAGTATAAGTGTAATTATAAGAACTATAAGTAATATAATAATGGATAATCGCATCCTCGCAAAATTGTATGTATCCTGAAATAGCAAATGCTGCATCATCGATGTTATCAGTCCCGTCTGTCACTATGTCCCAGTCGGTGCACTCCAGGCAGTCTTGGAGGGCTTCAGTCGCAGCAGTGGTCCAGCTTTTAACTTCCACCCTTTTGGCCTGCTCGTGCCGTAATCTGGGCTCGTAGGCAGGCATCAGCTTTACCATGTTATAGTCCGAGCTCCCCAGACCACATAGTGCCTTGGAATAAAAGGCGTCCTGGATGTTTCCGTAGCAATGGTCAAGACAAGCTTAGTTGCGGGTGGTGCAGGTGACACACTGCTGGTACGTTGGTAAATGTTCACACAAACTGCAGACGTTGAAGTCCCCCGTAATAAATTTGGCTGCGTCGGGAGCCTCTGCCTCAGCCTGGGATACCAGTTCATGAATGATAGTGGCAGCAGCCTGCGTGTCAGCGGAGGGGGCGATATAAACAACAAAAAGTCTGATTTGGTGTATTTCCCGATGCAGATAGTATGGCCTTAGACTGAGCGCTAATAGTTCAATGTCCTTTGTACAAACCTGATGCTTTGTTGTAATATGAGCTGGGTAATAATATTTCTCGTTGATGAACACACACATTCCTCCGCCCTTACTTTTCCCGGAGTTCAGGTTGCGGTCCATCCTCACAAGAGTGTAGCCCTCTAGGTCGACAGCTGAATCAGGGTCCGTCTCCGTGAGCCAGGTTTTGGTCAGGCAGATAAGACAGGATTGCCGGTCGTCGGAGAGGTACTGAGTACAGGCCCACAACTCATCTGCCTTATTCCTTATGCTCTGGACATTGCCGAGCATAATAGACGGAAATGGCTGTCTATAAGGCTGCCTCTTAATCCGCTCCCGGATCCCACCTTTCCTGCCCCGTTTCCTTGCTTCGATGGTATTGCCTTTGACACACTCTGGTGGTAACAGAAATGTGTCATTGTAGCGAAGACGCGTTGCAGAAGATCAAAAATTGATCAAAACGTCCCGAGTGTAGGTGAGCGGGGGTTCAGGGCTGCTGTTTGTGTTTGTGGTAAGACCGACAGCGAATTTGGCACATATGGCCAAAAAAGGTAACCAGAATCAACAGAAAAAATCCTTTACCTTCCATGATCAGATGTCTGCAAACCAAACATAAAAGCTTTTAGCTGACCACATATGCAGACAGTCACTTTCAGCTCGCTTAGCTTGCTAGTATTCTAGTGAAGCTTGCTATCAAGCATGTTACAATACTGTTCTGTATTGCACTGTTTTTCTGTAACATAAATGATTAATGTCATTAAAAGTAATTGAGCCCCATTTTTAAAACGCAAAAATAAGCATTATAACATGGTTCGTGAAGAACCCACTGTGACATAGGTAAGGAACCATGTGAACAACAATATAGCCTGCGGCTAGCACACAAGGTAGTTATATTACTAACTAGTTTAGCCAACATTATCTTACATTCTCATATATAAGAATGTAAAAGTCAACAGGAATTCTTACGCATTGTAAAACTATAGAAAATTTGTGCTTCATTCAGTCTTACCTGCAAATAAAACATAAAAGCTTTTAGCTGACCACATACGCAGATATTGGCTCTTAACTTGCTTAGCTTGTTGCTAGTATTCGAGCAATGCTTGCTACCAAACAAGACATTCTGTGCCTGCGAATCTCACACTGGCTGGCGTCCACGCCCATCAACTGCTGTCAGCTGGTATCGCAGTAGTTAAGAGAGAAACAAAAATATTCTCGCAGTAACATGACATGAAAAACACGTTTTCAACGTACAAGAATGCCAAGTAACTCACACACAAGGTAGCTAATGTTAAACACACTGAAAATGTTGAAAGCTGAACTGTCCTGGAAAGATTTTACAGATGCAAAAGCAATAGTTTAAATGTTGTATTTTTAGTTAGCCAGCAAGCCAGTGTACTGAGTTAGAAGTTTTCTGCAGTCGGAGGCGGGGATTGAACCTGGGTCTATCAGTCCTGTAAACAGTTACAACCAAAAGCAGAAGCACTACCCTCTAGGCTATGAGTAGACATCAGAGCTGCAAAGTTCTAGTTATAGTTAAGTTTTAAACGCGCACACTTGTATATATGTTCATTTTGTGTTTGCATCCAATGTTTTTATTGGTTGATGTACCTAAAATGACCAATGAGGAGAAATATTCTTTGTGGGCTAGGAGAATTTGTGGCAGGAAAATGGAGAAAACGCAAAATCCCCTTAGTTTGGATTTTTTAAGCGGTAAAAAAATGTTTTCATGTATGCCCAGATAGACACTATTGTCCTGTGTGTCATGCGTGGGGGCTGTAGTTACAGATGAGACTGCGGGGAAGGGGTGCTTGGTAAATGCCGGCATGCCGACCACTAGGGGCATTGCGCAAAGTGGTTAAAAACATACATTTTTTGTTGTCCTCTTTGTCACGCCTGGCGTCTGCCTTCCCCTGCTGCTTTCTCTGTGTCTGTATTGTTTCAGTGAGCCAACAGGGGGAGTTGCGGAACTAGGCGCGGCCACCCTTAATTGCTAATTAATTAATTGCTGCGCCCTTAATTGCTGCGAACAGGCTGCGCGGTGCATGATGGAAGTGGTGTGGAGCCGTCGCCGGTTCTGCATTTGCATAGAATGTATTCTTTTCTTTTTTCTATGCAAATGAAGGCATCCAACATAGCTTGCTCTGGTTCATGAAACTCGTTATCAAACATTCAAACTAGGTGTTGCACGTCAAATATGAAGATTCAGCAACAAAAGTTCTGTAAAAAGAGCTATTCAAATAAATTTGAATTGAATTGAACAAATGAAACAATGTGTATTCCAAAGCAATGCTACCTAATGTTTCCTAAATTATTTCAAGTAACGTTGCCCTGTGTTTCATCTTTCCATCTGAAGGGAATATGGTCACTCAAAGTTTATGTGTCACATGAGTGTCAAATGGCAATCCTTTATAGTGGAAACAACCAGAAATTCAGCTGTGTTACGCCAAAAAAATTTCTAAATGACTACACTATATGCTTGAACAATTGTCTGCATCCAGTGCTTTCGGTATATGAAAAGCACCTCATGATTATTATTATGGTGGGGCAGGCTGTTGCAGGCCTGTTCCTCTCCAGACCGTATTTCGGCATACAAAGGGAAGTGTGCAATGTGCAAGGCTTGTTTACAATTGCATTTAAGGGAAGTCCAAAGAAACATTTGCTTAAGAGGTCTCCTGTCCTGTTGTACACGCAATTTGGGCATACATCAGTACTCTCTTTTTATTCCTTTTCTTTGTCGAAATTTGTTAGTTTTTATGTATTTTCTCTTCATATAGGACAGCAGTATTTGTCTTGCTTTGTAAATAAAATGTTTACTTTCCAGCATCATTGGAACTCCCTATACATGGTTTTTGCCAACTGCCATGTCATTATAAACTTTTTTTTTTCCTTTTTCAGTGCATCTAATTATGTGGTTCGCTGTTACGACCCCAGTAGGAAGCATTTGTAACTTTTGCATGTGTTTCTTCGTTCTGGTTGTCATCTTATCGGCGGTTTCCATATCCGGCTGCTTGGCTTGAAAAATTCACCGTTTGCCGCCTACCAGTGGAGACTTGATTTCCATCTAGCCCTTCTGGTTTGTTTGCTGATTTGATCTTGTGTATGACCACTGACTTGTTTCCTTCGACTCCGATTCTTGCCTTAGCCCTTCTAGTTTGTTTGCCCCGTGATTTTGTGTTTCTGACCATTCACTCTCATATTCGATTCCAATTCTCACCTAGCCCCTCTGCTTTGTTTGCTGATCGGCTTTTGTGTTTGACTGTACGCTTGTTTTTGACTTTGACTCACATTTTGCCCTCCGCTCGCCATATAGTGCTCTGGTTACTTAGTGTATCCCCAGACTGAAAATCCTTCCATTGGGACATAAGTTTGTTATTTTTCCTTTATTGTTTTTGAAGCTACTCTGGGTGGAGGATCTAATGCTCCATAGGGGGTACGCTATTCTGGCTTTTAGTTTCCGACTATCAGCTAACTGTCCAAAGTTCAGCGTTCAAAGCTGCCGTGTGCCCAGTAACCTTCGAAGACTGGCCAGCATTCAGATAGAGACCGGAGTTCCTGATTGGTTCGCAGAACGTTCCCTACCCATTTCCTTATTATGGTCTGACCCTAGACCAGGTCGTAACATTCGCATATCCATTGAAAGAAGTGCGTATCACCGTGAGAACTAGAGCCCGACCGATGCCAGATTTTTGGGTCCGATGCCGATCCAGATTTTGCAGAGTCCTAGCCCACTGATTATCGATGTTTTGACCGATATTTTGTCAAAAAGTGCAACATTTTCCAGTCAATTTGAAAAACTTATATTTTATTAAAGTTTCTATATTTAAGAACATTTAACTTATAAGCAAACAAATAAAAATAAAAATAAACACACAAAGAACTTTTTAAATAAAAAAAGTAAAAGATGATATTAAATTAAATATATATATTAACACCATCTTTAAGTGTGTGAAATCAAAATAACTCCACACCTTGCTTTTACTCCTTTCTTTTCCAGCCATCTATAAAAAATTAATTTAAAAAAATCAGTTTTCCAGTTTCAAACATGTATTTTTATGAATATTATTGTTGTTGTTGTTGTTCTTATTAATTTGTTATTATTATTTCTTAGTATCTATTCTCAATACATTAATTATATTTTCTTATTTTATTCCTACTACATGATCTCAAAGAGTAAGACTATCTAGCGAGCTTCCCTGTCCATAAGAATTAGGCGGTGAAAATAACTACAACGCGCTCTGACGTGTGACTACATGACACACTCACTCGCAATAACGCATTAGCTATTGACACAGCCTCATTTCTTATTATATTCTCAGTAAGTTAAATTAATTATATTTTCTTATTTTATTTCTACTACATGATCTCAAAGAGTAAGACATTATCTAGCGGAGCTATAGAGTGAATCAAGTGTAACGTTAGATGAAATTAATTGACTGGATGAAATACGTGAAAAAAAACTACAATGCGCTTTCGTGCAGGTTACCCGCGCTAACTGTTGGTTGATTCACTTCAACAGCAATGCTTCTCTCATGTTATCACGACAAAGCGAGATAACATGGCTTAAAATGATCCATGTTAGAAGTGTTTTATCGGCGTTTTTACTGTCTGGTTAGCTTGCTACGATGACGCGTGACTAGATGACACTCACTTGCAATAACGCGTTGGCTATTGACACAGCATCATATAGTAGCTAATATCATTATCTCAGATAAAAAAACAAATGTGTGATGCATTCAATCACCATTTTATTTTGGCTGGTTATTTATTTGAGAATACCTCAGGAAATTTAGATCCTACGCTGCTTATGTGCTCACTACCACTTCGTAAAGGCTTGCTAGCCAGCTAGCTTGCTAAAGTGAACCAAATATGTTAGCTAGCTCGCTCGCTTGATAATGAGGATTGATAAACATAGTGGTCGTATAAACGCATTTAATGAAAAACTTTCACTAAATATACATACCTTTATTGCAGCAATCAAATCTGTGCAGACAAGTCTTGCAGTAGAGAATATTGGATGAGGCACCAGTGACAAACGTCTTATTAGAGAAGTAGCGCGTCAGCTGCTGCAGTTCACACTTGTATTAGAGCTCCCTCTACTGGATAATTCTAGTAAATAGCAATTACAATGTTCGAACAGACAAGTACAGATAAATAATCATTGTTTTTTTGTTAATTATACTTATTAAAAAATCGGGACACATCGGCGGCATAACTGCCGATCCCGATGTCGTCAAAAAAGTCAAATAATGGCCGATATATCGGCCACATCGATATATCGGTCGGGCTCTAGCGAGAACCAATCAGCGTATTGGTCTCCTATGCAGTTTAGGGGTTAACACCGTAGACAGGTTACTCAACTGATAGTTTCACTAACTGAATGTGCAGCTGGTGCTGGATAGATGTTAATTTTAGTGTCCAGGCAGATCCTAGTATAATTTCATATAAATAATAATTGGGTCATGGTTTTCGGATATTTATAGATAGGTTACTTCACCATGTGTGTGAGACTAAGTTAGGGCTCCCTGGTTCAGCTGTTAGTTTCAATGTCCGGGCCATGCATCGTCAGCGTATAAGAAGAATTTACCAACGTTTTTAAATTGGTTGACAGGCTGATAAACAGAGGCACACATTGCAAGATGTGTTTGTTGTTTGGTGGCTCACCTTCTCTGGGGTAGCATACAGCAGTTTAATAATGGGGTCCTTCTTTGACAGCTGCATGTAAATGCGGCCAGCTTCACTGTCAGTCTTATCACCTGATAAACTGGTGGCTGGAATCTGAAACGGTAAAGAACAGGGATTAATTCTGTCTCACACACACGCACGTACGCATATGCACACACACAATCACAAAATATACACAGTGCACAATCAAAAGTCTTACCCAGGAGCTTGCAGGTAACCATAAACCTCTTTAGTAAATTTTGTGTTCAGTAACATCAATCGATAGATCCATTAGGAGATGGATAGATAAAATGGACAAATCTTCTTCGGATAGATTTACTTACATCCAGTGTTGTGAGTTTCTGCACCTGGTCTACAATCAGAGATTTCAGTGGTGAGATCACCACAGTAACCCCAGCTGATACACAGGCAGGTAATTGATAGCACAGACTCTTTCCCCCACCTAAAAGACAAGAGATAACACATTAATGTCATACACAGTATGTGTGAACCTTCTCATGTTGTAGAACCTCTCTCATTACCTAATTTAAAAAAAATAAATTTCATATCTCTAATCCCACCCAAAATTGGGATGTCCAATTTGCAAACAAGCATGCTCATAAACAGCCCCTGCTTCCCGGCTCGGGAGAGTGAGGGCAATGTGCGGTTTTCCTTTGAAACACACGCCAGTCAGCCATGGTGCATTTCACACCACAGCCAAAAGCAGTGCAGAGCAGGGGCAGAAGACATTAGATCACCAAAAGTATGTGGACACCCTTGGTCTCTTTTTCATGGTTTGGGTCAGGACCCTTAGCTCCTGTGAAGGTAAATCTTAATGAAATTACATTCTAGAGAATTCTGTGCTTCCAACTTTGTGGCAATAGTTTAGGAAAGGCACTTTCCTGTTTCAGCATGAGGATACCCCCAGGCGCACAGTGAGGTCCATATAGAAATGGTTTTGTAAAGATCGGTGTGGAAGAACTTGACTGGCCTGCACAGACCCCTGACCTCAACCCCACCAAACACCTTTGGGATCAACTGAAGAGCCAAATGCGAGCCAGACCTAATCACCCACTCAGTGCCCGACCTCATCAATGCTCTCCCGGCTGAATGGAAGCAAATCCCTGCAGCAATGCCCTAACATCTAGTATAAAGCCTTCCCAAAAGAGTGGAGGTTGTTATTGCAGAAAAGGGTGGACCAGCTCCATATTAATATTAATGCCCATAATTTTGGAGATGCTGGATGTCAGGTGTCCACATAACAACATAATACAATGACGAGAACAGTTCATTCAGCCCAACAGTGCTTGCCATTTTCCTAACTAAATTAGTGCTCTGATTAACTACAGACTAGATAGTATCTAACACAGTATCAAGCCTAGTCTTGAAAATCCCCAGAGTGTCTCCCTCTACTACGTGTCCTGGCAGGCTATTACACATATTGACTACTCTGTGTGAAAAAATTCTTCCTAATGACTGTATGGAATCTACCTTTTGTTAATTTCCATTTATGTACCCTTGTTCTACATAACAGAACTCAACCTGAAGAATCTCTTGTAGTTCACTTTGTTGATCCCCTTTATGAATTTAAAAGCCTCAATCAAATCACCCGCGTTTCCTTTTAAGAGGTTAAGTATCTTAAGTCTTTCCTCACAGCTTTTATCTTTCATACCGGGAATCAATTTTGTTGCACTTCTTAGAACTTCTTCCAAAGCCTCTATATCTTTCTTGTAGTAGTCCCCAGAACTACTCCAAGCATGGTCTAACAAATGTATTGTATAAGATAAGTATAACTTCCTTGGATTTATACTCAATACTTTTATCTACACATCCCAGCATCCTGTGGGCCTGTTTTTTTACTGCTACAGCACAGTGCCTAGAACCAGAAAGGCTTTGATCAACCATTGCTCCCAAGTCTTTTTCAAACTGAGCACATTCCAATTTTGTTCCTCCCATAAAGTAATCATGCCCAATGTTTTTATTTTCCACATGCAGAACTTTGCATTTGGCTATATTAAATTTCATTTGCCAAGTTTCCGCCCACTTCTGGATTTTATTTAAATCTTGGATTAATTTAGTAGCTTACAAACTCAAACTCATCCTCTAATTTCTACTGTCTTCATTTTACTAACAGGTCTCTCATGTAGTACCTTATTGAATGCCTTTTGGAAATCTAAGTGGATAATACCATACGCATTGTTATAATCTAAACACTTGGTAGCTTCTTCAGAGAATGCCAGAAGGTTTGTCAGACGTGACATTCCCTTACGAAAAACATGCTGGCTATCCCTTAGGATGTTGCTATTTACAAGAAATACTTCCAACTTCTCTCTAATGATAGATTCCAGCATTTTACATATTATGCAAGTTAAACTTACATGCCTGTAGTTCCCTGGATCAGTACGGTCCCCTTTCTTATATATTGGTATTACATTACCACGCTTCCAGTCCTCAGGTATTTTTCCAGTTTCTAAGGACTGTCTAAGAAAACTTGCCAGTGGTTAAAAAATGATCTCAGACAACTCTTTGAGTACTCTGGGTATATGCCATCAGGACCTGCTGCCATGTTTGTCTAAGTAATTCATGCTTCTTTATGAATTACTTAAATGAAAGGCAAACTTCTGTATCTTGTATTTCAATATCTGATAAGACTTTCTGAGTACTGAATATGCCTTCCAGTCTATTATCAACCTTTTCTCTGGTAAAACTCTCAACAAAATAACTATTTCAGGCATGAGCAATATCTTTATTCTTAGAAAGCAATCCTCCTTCTTCATTCACCTGCACCTGATACCCTCTTTGACTTTTGTTTTCCAACTACAGTATTGAAAGAAACATTTAGGAGTACTTTTTGCATCTTGGGAAATTTGACTTCCAAAGAGCCTCCAGGCTTCCCGTAGCTCTTTTTAACCTTAGCACGCATATTACAATATTCAGCCTTTACTCAGCATTACTATGTGCTGCCATTTTTATATAGCTTATACAGTTTTTTTTTTCTTAAACTCTCCCATATGGCTTTGTTCATTCATTGGGGGGAGTGCTTCTTCAACGTACTTTTCCTTACCTTTGGAATAAATTTACTTTGTGCCTCAAGAATAACCCTTTTGAACCTACCCCACTTTTCATTCACAGTCTTGCAATTAAGAAGTTTCATCCAGTCAATATTACCTGCAACTTGTTGAAATTGGCTTGTCTAAAATTAAAAATGTTGGCCATAGAGGAGACCTTGTTAATTTGCCATAATACATCAAACATAACTGCAGAATGATCGCTAGTCTTGAGTGGCTCAATTACCTCTATGTTTACATACAATTACATATGTTTGGCCATGTAGTGTATATCCCTACCAACTGTATCCCTCACATATCCCCACACGAATGTGTGACACAGAATCAATTATGCGGCACTCCACGGGGGCTGCCAGCCACAGTTGGTACTGGCACAGATTCAACATAAAACCATGGTGCTCACTCACTTATATCAAGTGAGCTACCCAGCAGCCCTCCAATTTGCTTTGTCATGGTTCCTTTTTTCATTCAGCAGTTCCTATGTGAAGGGCTCTATAATGGCCTTGAAAGATCAGAGTGCAGGCAGACATTCTCTCATGTGGTTATTAGGGATGCACCAAAGATCAGCAATGGACGAAACTGATTAATTTTCAATCTTAATGCATGATCGGTCAATTTATTTTCAGTTTGACCAATACTCCCTCGATTTTACAAAAAAAGAATATTGCTGAGGTTCTATTCAAACTATGCATCTAGATGTGGTTTGGAACTTAACAGAATATCGGATCACCTTATTTAATTAGTGATGGTATTTGTAATTGAATTACTGAATAATGTTGAAAAAATTTGATGAAAAGTGACAGAAGGATGCAGGTAACTTACCAAAAGTGGTGGCTGAAAGACAAGATCATAGGTCTAGCACACTGTGTAAATACTGGTTCAACAGCTCACTTGCCATGACCAGCTGTAAGTAATAGAAAAGACTTAACATCTAGTAACATTTTCCCAGTATTTAATCTCTTACATGTGGTGATACCTTTGTAACTTGTATGGTATATCATTAAAAAGGTCAGAGGACCGGCCCTCTATCCTAGACTGTTACAGTTCCCTCCAATTCGGTGCTCTGCTGGATGTTTTACAATAGGGCCTTTTAGACAGTAGAAGACTACAAGCAGGTTTCTAGTCGGTTCTCACTAATGAGATCTATCGTACAGGTAACATTAGTATACCTAGCCAGCCTAGGTAAAGTAGCTAACCTAAACTATGACACAGATAACATAGCAAACATTTAATTCTTCCAAGAATTAGGCGGTGAACGTTATCAATAATACCTACCCAGGTAGTCTGGTGGCTATTCTCATTGAAGGTAACTCACTTAATTGGCTGGTAAGCAGGAAGTCCAGGTAAATTTAGAGTCTGTCCAGCAGAAATAATGTGCGCTCCACATCAGTCTTAAACTCCACCCGCTCATGAAGCTCTAGCCACGTTCTGAATTGTGCTCCGATGTTTATTCTAGTTTAAGAGAAAGCTCTATTCATTTTCGCATTAGATAGTTGAGGGCAAAAGTGTACATACATACACCTAGGCTAAAGATATTTGAACTCAGTTTTTCACAACTCCGTACATTTCATGTTACCATACATTTCTTTTGGCAAGTCAATTAGGGCATCTACTATGTTCTCATCAGAAGTCATTTTAACCCTTTGATGCACAAGCTATGCAAACCCCTTCTAATGCACAACATGGCTCAAAAATGACCCGTATTCATTTCCTATGTTATTTCATGCATGACTGAGGGTTTCTTTGCTATATCTTTTGAAATCAATTTATTTCATCATTTAATATTCCGAGTATTCATTAAATATCTTGTTTTTGATTACTACAAATCATTATTTTCATTTTTCCTTTCTTACTTTATGAACAAAAATAGTTTTTTTATTACTACATCAAGTTTACACACATGGACCAAAAATGACCCAAGTGTGATTTTAAAAATATAAAGACATACTATAATAATAATTTTGTTAAAATAATTATTTTAGCAGTGATTTAGACCAAACAATAATACATTTAATATTTCAAATATGTTTGTCACACATAACATACATATATCACTGATAACCGGTAACACTGATATTGAACTGTAGTGTATCTGTTGTGGTACTGTAGTGAACTGTGGTGAATGTGACCGAATAAAAGAAAATAAAACTGATTAAATAAAATCACATGAGTACAGCGCAAATTGCCATCTCAGTGCTTACATGCCTCACAAATGACAACTACATGTTTGTGCTCCTTGCACACAGGCGTGGTGCACTGGAAACACCAGCTGCTGACTTTTCTGTCTTTGGCAGCTGGGCAGATCTTGCACCTCTTCCTCTTCACTTGGTCCTCCTGTCTGATGTCCTCCTGTGGCTGCGTTTTGTTTTTTTATCCCACATCTTCCCATTGCCTCTGTAATATGCTTTTGGAGGTGGGGTGTGCCCTCCATGTGCCTCTACATATGTGGCATGACAAGCTCTTTGCCCAGCTCCTTGATGAACAGCCGCTGTGCATTGGCCACACCACCCAATGTAATCAGGGTGCAATGAAGTTTGTGTAGGCATTGAAGGTGGCAACATCCAGCACATTGTGCCAGAGCACCATGGGCCACCTCTGTATTCTCCACTTACATGAGTAGGTGCGAACCATCTGATCCATTGTGTCCACTCCTCCTTTTGTTTTGTTATAGTACTGGATCACTTCTGGTTTCTTCACACTGTTGTCATCCACTGCTTTGTCATCATGCATGGTGCTCAGGAGGACAACAGCCTTTCCCTTCTTCGGCACATAGCTCACCACGGTCATGTTGCCACTGAATCCAAATTCTGAGCTATGTCACTGATGGACATATCCCAGGCATCTTTCGGTGAAACAGCTGTTGAACCGGGTGCAGGTCCTGGGCAGCTCCTCAGGATGTTATGGCTTCTTGTTCTGCCCTGAGTGGGGGGATGCTCATTCCAGTAAGACCCCTTTTTACTCAATCTATTAGACTGGGTCTGAGTTTCCTCTTCAGAGGACTCATCAGACGAGTCTTCTATGTCATCAAAGGAGTCTTCTTCATTTAGGAGAGCTGGATTCCAAGACACACCCATAACTCCAGCTTGACCCTGTGGCACAAAGTCTAGGTCATCATCAGAGATCAGACTCAGAATCAGGACCAAGAATTGCCTCCTCATCTTCCTCATCCTGTTCTTCATGCAGCGTCTCTATGACCATTTTAGCAGTAAATCTGGAATGACTGGGACCAGCCATACTAACACTCTGGATAAAGAAAATCAAAAGCACAAGAATGTTTTCAAATGCACATCAATATACTGTTATATTTCAAGTTTTATTTTGTTGACCTAGCTAACATTAGCTAGCTGGAATAGAATATGTCAACAGCTAGCTAGCTAATAGTATTGGACATATTTATCTTTCTCACTAGTAATGGATGTCAAGGCCAAGGTAACCTTAACCTAATGTTTAAATATTATGCACAGTTATCTTTCATAAGATATCAAATATTTTCTTTAAATAGTTATCCGCAGTAAATATGTTCCTAATTGCAAACATTTACAAATATCAAAAGTTTATATCAAATTCCATAGTGAATACATGTGGGTCATTTTTGACCCATGTGTGTACATTTGATGTAGAAATACAAAAACAATGTTTGTTCATAAAGTAAGAAAGGAAAAATAAAAATAATGATTTGTGGTAATCAAAAACAAGATATTTAATGAATACTTGGAATATTAAATGATGAAATACATTTATTTCAAAGATATAGCAAAGAAACACTCAGTCATGCATGAAATAACATAGGAAATTAATACGGGTCATTTTTGACCCATGTTGTGCATTAGAAGGTTAGTGATACAAAAATGGTTTTTATTCAAAAAGAAAGGAAAAATTAAAATAAGGATTTGTGATGATCAAAAACAAGTTAATTGAGGAATACCTGGAATACTGAATGATGAAATTTTTTTTTTGCAAAGATATAGAAAATAAAAACTCAGCTGGGTCACTTTTGACCCATGTTGTGCATCAAAGGGTTAAAACAATAGATTAGAGACAGATTAATTTCAGCTTTAATTCACTAAATCAGAATTAGTGGCTCAAAAGTTTACATACACCAATTTGACTGCCTCATTAAACAGTCAGGAAGATTTAAAAAATGTATGTAAAGGCTTTTTAGAAGCTTCTGATTGGCTCATTGTCTTAATTAGGAGTTCACTGGTACTTAATTGGCACCTGTGGATGTATTTAAGGGGCTACCTTTAGAGCCACTGCCTTTTTGCCCTTGATACCATGGGAAAATCCAAGCAACTCAGCCAAGACCTCAGAAATTGTGGACCTCCACAAGTCCGGATCCTCCTTAGGAGCAATTTCCAAACAACTGAAGGTACCACAAGCATCTGTACAAACAATTGTATGCAAATATAAAAATCTTGGGAGCACACAGTAGAACCCCCTACTCCAAGACCGGCATAAAAAAGCCAGAATGAAGTTTGCAGATGATCACTAGGATGAAGACCTAGCTTTTTGGAGGAGTCTTCTCTGGTCAGATGAAACAAAAATTTAACTGTTTGACCATAATGATCAGCGCTATGTATGGAGGAAAAAGGGTGAGGGGCTTTTAATCCGAAGAACATCATCCCAAC
Organism: Anguilla anguilla; assembly: GCF_013347855.1. NCBI lineage: Eukaryota > Metazoa > Chordata > Actinopteri > Anguilliformes > Anguillidae > Anguilla > Anguilla anguilla. The sequence continues at coordinate 24,492,815 of NC_049205.1, read as the reverse complement.
TGTGAAGCATGGCGATGGCAGCATCATGTTGTGGGGGTGTTTTGCAGGAAAAGGGACTGGTGCACCTCAGAAAATAGATGGCATCATGAAGAAGGGGGATTATCTAGAAATACTGAAGCAACACCAAGACATCAGCCTAAAGTTAAAACTTGGTCGCAATTAGGTCTTCCAGACAATGATCCTAAGCATATTTCCAAAGTCTCTAGCAAAATGGCTTAGAGACAACAAAGTGAAAGTATTGGAGTGGCCATCACAAAGCCCTGACCTGAATCCCATAGAAAATTTGTGGACTGAACTGAAAAAGCGTATCCGCCTGACTGAGTTACACCAGTTCTGTCAGGAGGAATGGGCAAAAATTCCAGCAAAGTATTGTGAGAAGCTTGTGGAAGGATACCCCAGGATTTGATTCAAGTTAAGCAATTAAAAGGCAATGCCACCAAATACTAACAAAGTGTATGTAAACTTTTCACCCACTGAAAATCTGATATAGTATATAAAAACTGAAACAAATCTGTCTTAGTTATTATTTTGAAATGACCTCTTATGGAAATAAAGTATATACCCTAATTGACTTAACACAGGAAATGTATGGTAACATGAAATGTCTAGAGTTGTGAAAAAAGGAGTTTGAATGTCTTTAGTCCAGGTGTATGTAAAATTGTGGCCTGAACTGCAGCGCCAACAATGCAGGAGCAGGTTGTTACTCTGTCAGCGTATCTACAGTAGCTATGTGCACTGTACGCAATAGGTTAATCTCATTGTTGATTGCTTCATGATGTAAACTGTTTCATGTTGTAGACCACATTGTTTTGTAAATAAAAATCGGGGCCAAATTTCTGGACATAGAATTTTAGGGTTTAAACAGTCTCTCAAAGCAGATCTAAGATTGCTACTAATTAAGCAGGATCGTTCCTGTTGTCTTCCTAAAAACATTTTTACTAACTGCAACTTCTGCTGTTTGGAAATATTACAAAATGTCTGAAGATCATATTAGGATTGCAATGTAAAAAGAATGTTCTTTGAGGAGGAACTATGGCAAACATGTTTGGACCAAGACATTTGATGCAACACTTAAGGATGCATCAGCCCAAAGAACACAATTAATATCTGAAATGCACTATAGTAAAAAGGCAAAAGTTTCACTCCTTACTCAACCATTGATACAGACAAAATTTCAGAAAACCCAGAACTATGGTCATAACAGACAAAAAGAAAAGGACATTACAAAACAGGTTCCTTTTTTGACTGTGGAAGATAAATGATTCCACGGTCTAATGATTTTATCATTTTGATTATTAGACGCACATGAACCCAGGCCACCTACACACACACACACAAAATAATAATAAATAGATAAATAAATAAAGTAAAACTAGAAATGTGTGCATTTATTGGTAAAATTTGGTTGTGAATGATACTGGATTTCAAGTTTTTATTTTTATTTATTTTTTTTTTTAGTTTTGACTGCAACCTTAAGCATCGGCTAAAATCAGACTGTCTCAATCAGTTCAGTGTCCTAAAAGACTCCAATAGGCTCTTGAATCTAAAATGAGCCTGGCTCTCCTCTGTCTATAACACTAACAATGTGGATTTTATTGAGAATTTTAACCTCTTCTGGGACCGCAGGTGCTTTTTTTTTTTTAGTAGAGACTTCACCTTGCTTGGGACATGGCAAATAAACTGCACAGTATTCAACACACACAAGTAGTCAAGTCCAGCAACACTGGATGTCCCCTGAGCCAAAGCCCCACTGTTGTTGGTTCCTGTCAATACTCTAATCAGTCAGTAAATGAGCTTAGGCTTTTGGTCAATAAATTGCCTTTAATAATAAGTCGTGCTGAACCTCCATGCAGGCATGGAGGGCACTTTGAAAAGGTAAGGCCAAATAAATGCTTTCCATAAATGTAAAAAATCTGAAAATCTATGTAACATTTGGTCCGCCGGAGAAGCGGATTTGTCTTGGTCACACCAGCTGGTGGAGAGAGTACGCACATGGGTTGCATTAAAGGTTTAGCCCTTAAAGGTGTGTTTCTCTCCACAGTTTGAGGCCGAGACCGAAAGCGCACACCAAGAATTCAAGTTCAAGTTTATTTATATAGCTCATTTCATCAAATGTTCTTTATATAGAAAAATTCACACTTGCATGTATACATGTATAAAGTTAAGTGGCAAAAGATGTATAAAATATACATATGAAAGAAAACATACACTTGCATATACAAATTTATAAATTTAAATAAAAAAAGTTTAAAATGTATCAAATATATATGAAAAAGCATTAGTCAAAGGCTACAGAAAAGAGGAAGGTTGAGCCCACTCTTAAACATGGGAAGGGTTGAAGCCAATCTTAAATATTCCAGGAGGCTGTTCCAGCATCTGGGCGCATAATAACAGAAAGCAGTTTCACCAGATCTAGATTTTACCCTAGGAACTACTAAGAGGCATGTCCCAGATGACCTCAGGGACCTGGTTGGTTCATAACCCACAAGTAGGTCAGAAATATACTGTGGAGCCAGGCTATTCAGTGCTTTATAAGCAAGAAGTAAAATCTTAAAATCTATTCTTGAGGCGACAGGAAGCCAGTGCAGTGATCTTGTGTAATGTGATATACTGGCTGCATCCCAAATCACTCCCTATTCCCTATATAGTGCACTACTTTTGGTATCAGCCATGTTTTGTAGTGTGTCCCATCTGAGAAACAAAATTGTAGTACACTATACACTGAACTATATCCGCCCCACAAAGCAAATTTTGGGACATCCAAATCATTTACGTCTTCAATGCATTGAACAAGTGAGTCCACTGGACTAAGGTCATCAGAGGAGAGAGATATATAGAGCTGGGTGTCGTCCGCATAGTTATGGTACTGTACATAATTTTTTTATATCACATGCCCGAGTGCAAGCATATAGAGATTGAATAAAAGAGGGCTGAGGATTGAACCCTGTGGAACCCAACATGAAATGTTGACCTTTTCAGAAACAGTTAATACTTGAGATAAAGTAATTCCTGTCCTGTAAATATGTCTTAAACCTGTTGAGAATCAGGCCAGATAATCCTACCCACTTCTCCAATCTATTCAACAATATAAAGTGATCAACAGTGTCAAATGCCTCACTGAGATCGAAATGTACAAGAATAGAAAGCTTATTTGAGTTCATCCAAAGATCATTTATGACTTTGACAAGAGCAGTCTCTTGCAGTGCTGTTGTGCGGTCTAAATCTTGACTGGAAATAGTTCCAAATGGCTACTTTGATTAAGTAGTCATACAATTGATTATACACAATTTTTTCCAGAACCTTGATAAGAAATGGGAAATTGGAAATAGGTCTATAATATTTAACATCGGAAGCATCAGATTTAACAAAGGCTTAACCACAGCTGTTTTTAGCGCACTTGAGAAAACACCGGACTGAAGAGAGATATTAACAATTTCCGATACCTCCTCTGCTAAGCAGTTAATAGTAGCCTTAAAAAATACAGCTGGGAGAGGGTCAAGGCAGCAGGTAGAAGATTTGAGCTTCAGTACAGCTTCTTTAAATGATATAATGTCAATAACGATAAAATGTGCCATAGCTCCTGTACTGTCGTTGCATGTGGCAGATGGAGGCATTACCTTCTTGCTTGACATAAGTGTGCTAATAGTTTGTCTAATGCTGATAATTTTATTGCTGAAAAGCAGCACATTTCTCACATTTTGAGGTGGAAAGCAACTCAGGGGCTATTAGTTAAGGGGGGGTATATAAAAAAAAGGTATGTGTGTATTGTTTGCATATTCACTAATGATCTTGGAGAAAAAGGACTGTCGAGCATTTTTCAAATCTAAATCTTATTTTTGAAGTCTATCCTTGTAAATATCAAAGTGAACATCAAGTTTTGTCTCTCCACTTTAGTTCTACCTGCCGGTATTTTCTTTTTTTCTGCTGTACAGCTATACTGTTTCTCCAAGGAGCTTTTTGCTTTCCAGAGATAACTCTGACCTTGAGAGGCAATCTCTTCAATACATTTGTTAGTTCTACAATTAAAATGTTCCACAAGATCAATGACTGAATGTGTGATGGGCACATTAGACCTAGTCATCATGTTCATAAAACTTTTATTTGAGCTTTCATCAACGTAATGTTTTTTAACTGTTTTTACCTGTATTTGAAATTCTGGGCTTACAGACACATTAAAAAAAATACACATGAATGATCTGAAATGGCAACATCAAGAGCTGAGACTGCAGTAACACTGAGGCCTTTTGTGTTGAGTAAATCTAGTGTATGCCCTCCTTCATGGGTGGGTCGATACATGCTGAGATAGTCCAAACTAACAGACTGATCAGTTCTCTGGCATGAGCATCAGTGTGGTTATCAACGTGAATATTGAAGTCTCCTGATATTACTCTACAGTCAAAATCAAAATTTTTGACAGTAACTCAGCAAAATCATCTATGGACCGCTGGACTTTTTAGGAGGACGATATATAGTGAGAAACAGCACTAGGGTAGCACATTTCATTGTGATTGCAAGGTATTCAAAACATGAGAAGTCCCCAAATGAGACTTTCTTGCATTGGAACACATCAGAGAATAAACTTGCTACACCACCTCCTCTCCTGCCAGTTCTAAAAACATTTTTTATTTTTTTTATTTTATTGGTTTATTTTTCAGGGACAATGCACACCAATCAACAGTCAAACTGTAAATGAGCCAGAGTTAGCCTGAAAGGCTAGTTTTCATCTGCTGTCCCTGGCCAGATGTTTAAAAGGCAGCCTAAAGAAATTGAAATTTGAGGGTGCTAATTCTAATAGGACAGTGGAGCCATTACTATCTAATCAAGTTTCAGTTAAAAACAAAAAATCAGGTTTATGTTCACTGATATTCACTGATATGTTCACTTATGCACCCTGAGGTCATCATTAATAATAAATGTCTTCTCAGCTAAGGATCTGACATTTAAATATAGCTGCAAGCAGTGATGAGGGGGCCAAGCAGTCCAGCAGGGCCGAGTCGCCATGGCAACTTGATCGGATCATGTCAAAAGCGTGGCTGTAAGCACTGATAGCAAGTTTTATGCCAATTGACCAAAGATTGGGTGTAACTGAGATATGAGCTCACGTCCTGTTTGGGTCATTTGTCTTTGATTTGGCTGTAATGGATGAACGTTTTTGAAAATCAAAAATGCATCAGAGAACTTTTTTGAGGGTTGGTCCGAAGATGATTTGTGCCAAGTTTGGTGAAGATTGGGCAAACTTTGTGGCCTGAGAAAATTTTTTAAACCTCGACTAAATCCAATATGGCGGCTGGATCAATTAGGTTGACATGAAAAGTTGCCATGTCTCGGCCTTGGGACCTCTCACGGTATTCACCAGACACAAGAATTTTTTTTAATTTATTTTTTAAGCAAACCAGTTATTAGCCAGTTATTAGCCAAAATGCATTTTTGCTTATTGCAGTGCCCCCAGTGGTCAAATGACAGAAAATGTTTTTGTGCTTCTCGAGTCCATGTACCAAGTTTGGTTTTGATACATCAAAGCATTGCTGAGTTATGACCTCACTTCCTGTTTGGTGGCTTCGCCGCCATTTTTGATTGACTGTAATCAACAAACACTTTTGTTTCTTGTCTTTGTTTTTACTTATTGCTGCACCCCCCAGTGGTCAAATGACCCACATTTTTTTTGCACATCCTCAGGAAGGGGTACTGAGTGTATGTACCATGTTTGGTGTTGATACATCAAAGCATTGCTGAAATATGAGCTCACTTCCTGTTTGGCGACTTTGCCGCCGATTTCGATTGACTGTGACGGATGAACGCTTTGAAAAATCAAAAATCCATCTGGTAACTTTTGTGAGGCTGGGTCTGAACATCATCTGTGCCAAATTTGGTGACGATTGGACAAAATTTGTGGCCCGTGAAATTTTTTTTCAGAAAATCCAAAATGGCGGAAAATCCAATATGGCGGAAATTGATGTCAATTGGTGCGTTGAACTCGACTTGATCCAAGAAATCCAACGGTACCTCATTTTTAAAAATTGGGTGTACGTCTCAAAACTTACATGCATAAACGTACCTCAAACTTTGACCCGTTGGTGGCGCTACAGCACTCAAGATGGAGACGTGAACCTCGGTGAAAAGAATCATGGGACTGTTCCCAATCAGTGTGCCAAATTTCAAAACTTTTTACCATACGGTTCTAGGGGCTGCCATAGACACCCTAGCCAGAAGAAAAAGAGGAGGCCAGGGGCATAAAAAGGTAGAAACACAATGGGTACCTACGCAGCTTCGCTGCTTGACCCCCAATAAGGCAAGTTTCAGTGGGTATGTCATAGGCCTGGCAGACAGGTTTGCAATTCGAGGCAAATGTCAAATAAAAATCAGGTTGTTTAAGTGAGCTATGGTGGGTTTGAGAGGGCCATCACAGGCCTATGGTAGGAAATGGTGGTGCCTATGTTCAGTTCTTGTACAGGATATCGTGTTCTGAGAAATGCATTTCCTACCGTATGCATGGAGATGGGAGTTGATGTTCTCAGAAAGCATCAGGGCCCCCCTTCTGTTTGGGTGAAAACCATCTCTCTTTAGAAGAATAGGCCTTGCCCAAAACAGGTTGAAGTTGTTAACATAGGGGACCCTGATTGTCGATGACGATAAAACAGTCGGGACCACTGCTCGATCCCTCTCTGGTGAGTGGGGAGGGGGCCTGAGATGATGACCTTTTTCCCAGTGTCTGTGAAGTGATGAGTGATGAGTGCTTGATAGTCTGCCTTCAAAACATCTGACTGCCTTGCTCTGATGTCATTAGTGCCCACATGGATGATAATGTTCTTTAAGTTCCTGTAATTGATTAAGATGTTGGGGAGTCGGAGTTGGATATCCTGCACCCGTGCACCAGGAAAGCAGTGAACTTTGGAGAGGCCGGATAGTGGGGGCAGGTGGACATCACGGACCATGGAACTGCCGATAACCAGGGTGGAGGTGGTTGAGTACTTTGGGGTGGGAGGGATAGGATGGGAAGGAGGCTAGGTTGACAGGACTTCATCCTGAGCTAGTGCAGTGAAACGGTTTGAGAGGTGAAGTGGTGGTGGCTGGGGGAGGCAGTGATTAGGTCTTCCTAAGCGCCTGCCTATCTGCTGCCAGGCAGATGGCCGGGGCATGGAGTTTGTGGAGCGGCCAGGGTGAGGTGGGCTTATACTAGGAGGAGGATTTCTGTGGGTGGAGGCGATGATACTGGGAGGTTCCTGGGCAGGAAGAGTGGTGACAAATAGGTCAGAGTGGAGGGTGCCAAGCCCAGCAGCACCAATTAAGATAGTGGAGTTAAAGTGCTTAGTTTTTGGAGTGCTTAGTTTTTGCTTCATAGATCTTTAGTAGTTCTACATATTCACCCTTTTTTATGAATTTGTGGTTAAGGAGTTTTGATCTAGGACATGTATAGTTTAACCTGCTGTAGATATGCAATCTCTCAATATTTCATTTTAAACTAAAAAATAGCAAATTTTTCATTTTTTTGCCAAGACAATTGCATTTGTCGTACTTTATTTCTTCCAAAATTATGAATATAAAGTAATCTAAGCTAGTATTGTAAATGGTACAAATGTCTTGCTTCATTTAACCCATTTTTCAAGTCTCTGTGGTGTTCATCTGGAGTTATAAAGCTTTAAATAGAGTACCCCCTAAATGGGCAAGCATTGGCCAGATTTGGCATGTACGCGAAGTGGTTATAGTTGTTGTTTGCTCTTAATTTTAAAGAAGGTATCGGTTCAGGCACCGTTTAGGAATCGGTACCGTTTTGAAGTATCGGTTTTGGCACCAGTATCAGAAAAATCCAAACGATACCCAACCATATTGCTAACGCTAGCCAATGTTATTATTGTTTGCTAGCTAGCTATTGTTTTCTTATCATCGATGATCACAGAAGCGGCAGTGAGCACAAACACTCTCATCGCCATGTCTGTTTATGTTTAATGCAAACAATTTGGAATGTTCGTAAAATGCCGTTCAAATTGAACTGTTCAAAGAAAACATGTTCACCACGAACATTCGCCACTGTTCCCTGAATGACTCTTCTGTGCGATCAAGACCGAATCAGCTCATGCAGTGCACTCACCCGTGGGCATTAGGATGAAAGTGTCCTCCCCCAGCAGAGTGGCATTTATGGCCTCCAACTGGTTGAAGCGGAACTGGTGCAGGCCAAAGCGCTTGTGGAAGATCTTCATCATTTCCGAAGAGTGGGGGAAGCCAAAGCCCCGGAAATGATCATGGGCGGGGTTTTTGGAAGGAGGCTCTAAAAAGGGATTGCAGTTTAAAGACAGAAATCGTTGCGACTGACACCTAAGGGGCATAAATGCCTAAGCACCTAAAACAGTGATACAGTGCAGAACAGATCTTTGGACTTTGCACAAAATCTTGTCAAATTTATAATTAGTACTAAGCATTTTAACAGCATTTTAATACCAGGTATGTTGCCTGGAAGAATGTGTTTGTTAGGATAGTTAAATCAAATGACATCAAACCACATACAATCAGGCTGTCCGACAATGCTTTACAAATGATATAATTTTGTAAAGGGAAATGCTACATTTCAGACAATGGACTACAGTCAAATGTACGGTTGATTCTAGCACGGCCAGGGTATAAAAAGTGCAGAGAGAAATTCTTTGGAAATGCACAAAAGGAATAAAATTAGATTTTATTAGCACATCTTGCTGCTGAAAAACAGTCTAAAGCCGCTTTTCCACCGCATGGTACTGGCTCTACTCTACTCGCTTTTGGTACCAGGTAGTTCGTTTTCCACTGCAGATAGTAGCCCCGTCAATGTAGCTGGTCATAATTAGCGACGCCGCATTAAACACGATGTTCTGACCAATCAGTGGTCTGCAGTGTTTTCACGTCATCTTTTGGTATCGCCTCAGCTCGCTTGGAACCTCGACGGAGGTGACACCAAAAAAGTACCAGGTACTATCCTCAACTTTTGCCCAATGGAAAACCAAAAAAGTCAAGTAGTCGAGTTGAGTCGAGCCAAGCCGATACCATGCGGTGGACAAGAGACTTAAAGCCCTTATCCCATTACACGTTGCAGTGAATTAGAACCTGTATCAGTATAATTTTGCAGTGATTAAGGTTCCTCCGAATGGTTTTCCATTAATGGAATGGTAGTAGCACATTCACTTGACATAATGACCTGGACTGAAGCACATCAATATACTGTATTGAAATCATTACAGCTCGCAAACTAGTTACATTCGGTATATGACAGTGCTTTTCACTCAGACAAATGTAACTTACCAGAGCTAAAGTTAACCTATCGATTTAGTTATAGTTAAACAACAATGTATTGGACCACAATGAATATTTAAGTGTGCATTCTCTAAATACTTAACCTCTTAGCGCAAAGCCCCTAGTGGTCGGCATGCCGGCGTGCCGAGATTACTAAACTCAGACTTTCGGTGCTATTGCAACCAAAGTATGATTTAAAAACAGAAACGCACTGTTTTAGTTTAATTAGTGGACGATACACGACAACTATGCCGAATACAGAGTTTCGCAGTGCCACCATTGTCTATCTTGGCATTGATAAAAATATTCTTTCACCACTAAAAAATCGTATTCCGTCATAGCAATAAGATAAACCCAACAACAGCCCTAAGATATGCCTATACAGCAGTGAAAACGCTGCTCACTGAATAATGAAATAAACCAGAAAAAGTTTTTTAAAATGATACCATGTCATTCTAAAGCCAATATCTGGGACTAAATATTGAATAAATATATAACCTTACCATTGGTTTTACGCATAGAGATGTCCCTTTTGAGACTGAGTGGTCATATTATTGTCTTGGGCAATCCGTTTTGGAAATATACGCGCATGTGTGATGCCTGGGTACCTTCCAAAATAGCTGTGCGTAATACCACACCTGTTGTTTACGGCGTTGTCGCCCTTTTAGTACAGTCTGGCTTGATTGACAATTCATTTACTCAGTAGGTGAGAGTATAAGCTTTCTAACGATGTATAACATGTCTAATTTTGCTTTCGGAATAGCGTTTTATAGGTCAGCGTAACCGGAAATTTTCTTATCATCGCATTCAATTACGCATTCACGTAGTAGCAGTAAAACAAAGACGCTGCTAACGAAACCTTGTCAATGATTTTTCGAAATTTCTTGGAAAATACTATTATTATTGAGGACTTCTGAGTATAGCTAAGCCATATGTTTGCTGATAGACCTAGCTGACATAGTTTTCTTGTGTAAGACAGGAGCGGACAGACTATATCATTGATTTCCTGTCTCTGTCTCCATCTACTGAAAACGAAAAAAAGATTTCATCATTGCTATGTAAGTATTACTGCTCAAAATACTTCGGTTATATACGTTATTTGTAAAATTGAGTGTCTTTCAATAGGTTAGTGGTATTATATAATGTGGATATTTCACACTGCAATGTAAGCGTTAGTTAGTAGTGTAATAGTTTTTGTGAAGCATGCAACAGTGATGACGTGAGTGTTGGAGCATTGCCAAAACGTGGTGGACGGTGGAACATTGTTTTCATGTCGTTGTCCCATCCCCATACAAGAAAACATACGAGAGTACAAAGTATAGAAATACATACAAGAGTTAATTACACATTTAGGTACTGTACCGCATTGTGTGACAATATTTTTGCATTATTTTTTAACCTGATAGCAATGTTCCATCTTAAAACTTCATAAGGGGCTCATTTATATGCTTCATAATGGACAAAAAAGCATTTTATTTAATTTTGGAGAGATTTGGATATGTTTCTTGACCCTAGATATTTTAGACCACTGTAAGCATGTAGGCCTAATTCCGACTTGAAAATGACGCAACAGTGATTTTCTTGAGTCAAAACAGTTGATTTGTAGTGAAATACGTGAATATGTTGTGATTCACAGCAATGCATAATTTTAGACATTTTGGATAGATTCGGAGACGCTGGGTACACTGCTTAGTTTTTGCTTCATACATCTATAGTAGTTCTACATATCCACGCTTAGATTTTATGAACTTGTGGTCAAGAAGTTTTTGATCCAGCACATGTACAGTTTAACCTGCTGTATATATGCAATCTCTCAGTATTTCACTGCAAACTAAAAAAGTGCAAATAATTTTTTGATTTTTTGTCTAGACAATTGCATTTGTGGCACTTTATTTCTTCCAAAATTATGAATATAAACTAATCTGCGTTAGTATTGTAAATTGTACAAATGTCTTGCTTCATTTAAGCCATTTTTCAAGTCTCTGTGATGTTCACATCTGGAGTCATAAAGCTTTAAATAGGGAACCCCCTAAAAGGGCAAGGATTGGCAATATTTGGCTTGTGCGCTAAGGGGTTAAAATTACCTAGCCAGCTAACTAGCTGTTTAGCAGACTATTTGTTTCTTCATTGTCAAACAAACTCAGAAACAATGCCTACTGTTCTGTCCAATTACTGCTAGTTTGAGACATTTTTATCTTAGGTTTCAAAATAGTTAATTAGCTAAAGTCGTTAATGGCAGCCGTACTATGATCGTCAGGCTACCAGGCAGATGTCCCGGAAAAATATTGGAATTTAGCTGCCGAGCAGCTTGTTCCAGTGCCGTTGCACGCCACAACAAAAGGGACATATGGCTACAATGTTTTTGATTACCCTAAATTGAATTAGGTTCTGCTCTACTCCACCCCTAACAAGTGAATTTGTCTAGAGCATCATATTTAAATTTTGTTTTCCATTAGCATTGTTGTATTAACTGTCTGATATGCATCACATTGTAGCAATGTAATTATTTTATGGAAAAAAGCCTAAAGAATGACATTATCCTTTTCTTTACTCCCCCACCAATTTGTAATCATCAAAATGAAAATGGCAGGAACTTGCCTGGTGCGTTCACTTTTGGAAGCTGAGCAGAAGGAGTTTGCGGTGTGGCCTTATTTTCCCAAATTTCCTTGACCCCATTTCTGATTGGATGAACAACAGTTTCTGTCTGCTTCTTAGTGTCAGAAGAGGCACTGATAGTGATGTCAGTGCCATTTTCAGAATAATCCAGAAGGTTCGACTCATCAAAGTGGTCAAGGTCAAAATCGTCAATGTAGAAGTCATCCATCAGGGTGTCTGAGCTGCCAGCACTGGACTCTTTTAAATTACTGATCTGGGCATCGCGTCCAGACCTCTTTGGCAAGTAGCAACTTCCAGAGGTCTGCTCCTGGTCAGAACATCCCAGGGAGGATGTGGAGAAATGGGCATTAATGAGTGACCCGTCATAAGAGCTTCTGGAGGACCAGCACCTGGCCGCTTCAGTCACACTGAGACCAGATTCACCACTCTGCCTGGATATGTGATCGGGGGTCTGGAACCCGCTGATGATGCAGGAAGAATTGCTGAAAATTCTGCTCTCATAGCCAACTGTGGAAGACTTCCTGAGCGGTGAGCACTTCCCAGAATGTGTTCCATTGGCTGAAGGCGGGCTGACAGACCTGGGGTCACAACAGGTGGTAAACAGAGTTTCGCTCATTTTGGACTTCGCACCTGCTCCCAAACTGGCCTCTGAATGGTTTGTTCTCAGTGGCATTTTGGGCCACATCTTTCTTTCTAGCATCTTCTTTCTGCAAAGAAAAGCAGGTCAAAGCCTCAGGATTCAGCCATCAAATAAAGAGTGAAATATCCCCCTCAGATGGTCTGGACAGGTCCAGGTTTGATTTGGTCCAGGTCAGTGGTTACTCTAAAACTAAAAATATAATACCACAATTTACCAAGCAATGATGCCACAAACAGACATGCATCAGGGAGCAATAAGACCTTAATGCATAATATAGAAAAGCCATGGGTACACCTGAAAGGCATAGTATCTCTATGGATGGATGCATCACTTGCTCGCTCAATCACTCATTAACTTACTCACCTCTGAGCTCTGAGCAGCAGTAGCTCTGTTCCACAGGTCAGCGATATCAGCTGGTGTTCTGGGATAGAATCCACCAGCCCACAGATAGATTCCATCACACTTAAGGTATGTGATTGTACTACCTTGCCTGTCAGAAATGTAGCACAGAGGTTAGGGAATCGCACTCATAACCAGGTCTGAATCTCAAGTGAGCTGCTACTGTTGGAGTCAAAGCCAACTGAAACCTCTCTGCCTCTGGTTGGCTGCACTTTTAAATAAAATACCTGCAAGTACTGCTGGGTATAAAAACATATCCACAATTTTTTTTAACCATAATAACAACTAGCTTTCTTTCTTTTATGTGATCATCTACCTGCCCTGGGACGGCAGATGGAAATGAGCTGTTGACTAAATGTGGGTCAAAGCATCTCTCCTCTCTGTGATTTGTATTTGTGATGTATTTGTACATGGTGTCTGACTAAATAGAAGGATCATTTGAGTGCTGAGTGGATGTCATATCAGGATCTAATCGGGTATGTGCACAAATGGACACCAACATATGCGAAAGAGTATTCCCCCTGATCAGAGACAGCAAAAGACGTGCTGTGACCAAACGCTGTTACGCTGGGCCTTAAATAGCTGTTCCAAACATCCACATCATACACTGTTGGAAAGCTTATACTCCTCTACTGGATAAAAGAAAATTGCCATTCAAACCAAAATGAAATGAAAAGGGCCACAATGGCGTGTACAACATGAAGAAATCTCCGAAGAAATACAGGCGTTGCAGAGGAGCGTGTATTTCAAAAACAGATTGGCCAAGACAATAAATTACCACGTAATCTTGAAAGGGAAATCTCTGCACACAAAACCAATGGTAGGACTGTATATTTATTCCATATGTACTAGAATGACACAATATTTAATTACACAAGAATTTCACTTGTTTAAGTTGCTATTTAGTGAGCAGCAGTTCTTCCCACTGCCGTTTTGTCATACTTTCAGGCCATTGTTGCTTTATCTCAAATTATTGGGGGTGAAAGAATATTTTTATGAACTCCCAGATAGACATTGTCCAGTTTGGCACACTTAGTCAGTATAGTTAACATGAGACTGAGCAGTAGTGTTGTAGTCGAGACCACCTAATCTGAGACCGAGTCAAGACCAAGGCCGAAGGGGGCTGAGACCCACACCAAGACCAAGACCAAGACCGAGGGGGGGCAAGACCAAGACCAAGATCGAGGGGGGGCGAGGAACCCTGGATCTGTATGTGAGAGTATGCTGTTAACAAACAGAAACATTAGTTTATAGTATTAATATTAAACATATATTTATTTGAAATTAAAATTTTCAACAAAATTTTGAAACAAGTTTAAATTTAAATTTGTTTACCGTTAGCCTGTAGTAAAAAATAAAAAATAATTTAACAATAGAACAGAATACAACAATTTAACAAAAATATTTTAGCACAATGCCTGTAATGGTGCTTGCCTAAGTGAAAAGTTGAGATTTAGTTTAACTATTTTTCCATTGTGAAGTAGCTCGTAGTTTGGTAAACTAGTTTTAGAGTAGTTTCCTCAACACTTTTGAAAGGTGAGTCTCTAGTCAACCAAAATACAGATTTTACTAGATTACATTTTTTTCAGTTGGCTGTGTGACATTATCTGTCCGTTGCCCTGCCTTGCACTCCAAGAACCTGAAATACAGCGAGGAAGAATCTATATGATTGTGGGTAACATGAACATCAATCACATCAAAAGAGCAATCTTAATCATAATGTATAACAAAATACTCAACTTTATTGGCAGGAAGGCCACTTTGAAAAATGTATTTTATGTTGGGGGCCAGAGTAGAGTGACAGGGGTCTGCATGCGTGCTTGTTTTTGTGCTGCATATTTGTAGACCCAAATTGTGACTTTATGGTGATTCTGTAGTTCAGTATATAAATGGTATGTCCAGATTCCTCTAGGTCTCTAGTTTCATATCTTCGCTGTAGCGTTAAAACTGAGCTCGTTAGACAATCCGGAAGACGGCGATACGCTCGTCTTCAGAGGATTCAAATCAAATATGGTTTTGGAAATGTTAAGTGATATTGATAAATGACCTCGTAGGCCACAAAAAAAATGCTTCTTTCATATTTTTTATTGGGGGGGGGGGGGGGGGCGACAAATGCACGTGTTTTAAATATTGAGGGGGATGTATCCCCTACGTCCCCCCAGAAATCTACACCACTATATCAATACATATATGTATTGATCTAGTGGTGTAGCTAAGTAGACTATTTAACAATTAGCTAGCTTCTAGCACTAGCACTAGCAAGCGCTACACTACCATCAACACAAAGCACACAGCACTCATACGCCGGTATGCACTTACAGCAGCTAGCCACCTCTACAGCATTTTCAGTAATACGGGAGTATGCAGCTGAAATCCTCTATGAGAAGCAACCTCACAGCGATCTTATCTACAATCAGTAGGTAGCTAATGTTGTGCTTCACTTTGGGGTGTTTATTCCGGAGGACAAGAGAGAGAGCCAACTTTTTTTATTTTTTATTCAGTGACATTTCCTTCTGACATCTATGACAGCGATCGCGACCACATTTATTTTGCCTTTTCTGTATAGCTATTTCCGTGGATAAAATTGCATTTATTATTATTATTTATTGGTAAAAACTAGGGCTGTCAATCGATTAAAATATTTAATCGCGATTAATCTCATGATTTTTCCATAGTTAATCACGATTAATCGCACATTTTTTATCTGTTCAAAATGTAGCGTAAAGGGATATTTTTCAAGTGTTTAATAATCTTATCAACATGGAAGTGGACAAATATGCTTGCTTTATGCAAATGTACGTTTATTTATTATTGGAAATCAATTAACAACCCAAAACAATGACAAATATTGTCCAGAAACCCTCAAAGGTACTGCATTTAGCATAACAAAATATGCTCAAATCATAACATGGCAAACTCAAGCCCAACAGGCAACAACAGATGGGCATATTGACCTGCTAAATTCTACTATATCCCCTTCTACTATATCAAAACAGGATGATACAAAATAAAACAAACAATAAATAAAGTGAGCAGGGAACAGTGGAAAGGGAGTATAATACAGAACTAGGACTCGAACTAGGATATTGCAGTTAGGCTATACTTCAATTTCTTTGGATACAACAGTTAGGCTACTTCTATTTCTTTGCACCGAGCCAGTTGCTTAAACAGACAAGCCTGTTTACATTGTCGGACGATAGGGCAGCTCCCTTCTTCTGAACGATATGCCCAGACAATGAAAAACTGCATTCAAGCTGTTTTACTCGGGAAAACATGGATTCCCACAGAAAACGCTGCTTTATTTTATTGTTAAGGAGTATATTAAATGAGTAAATAGAGTGAAACCGCAAAACTAGTTAGGCTGCAGTAGTACTGAAATGTAAATATGGTATCACTGCCAGGTGTTTTGTTATATCATTTGCAGCATTTATTTCTGAGCAAAATAACGTTTTCTAGCTAAGCTGGCTAGCGAAAACAGTTGCTGATGGATATCGTAACTTTTAAATTTCATATATCGCTATAATGAATGGGAAACATAAACGATACTAACACATATCACATAATCACACACCCAAATGAAAATGCATGACAAGCCTAAATACACCATTTTTCTTCCTTACCACGAACTACAAATGCCACCATTTATCTTAATGTGATGTCACCAATCCGGAAGTCGGTAAAGTCGGAGCTCAGAAATGATGCTCAAATTTTCGACCTATAATTTCGAGTTCTACGATCATTCAGTTGCTTTTTTCACAAGTCGTACCTCGTTTTTTACTAGTTCCGAGTTGTCTTGAACGCAGCATAAGGGTCGGGCAGACGTTCATAACAGAACGTGCGTTAAAAAAATTAGTGGCGTTAAAACGGATTTGCGTTAACGCGTTATCGCGTTAACTTTGACAGCCCTAGTAAAAACATTTACTTCATATCCAGGGAGGTAGCCAACTACTTGAAAGTTAGAACACGTGTAGGCGTTTACTAATACGATTGCATTTCAGGCTGGAAAATAACCCGTTAAACGAGAGAAATTGCCGAGTTGTCTTAGAATCTTTATCGCAACAGAAACGAATGCTGTAACGAAGCGTTAACTACGTCACAATGGATATAACAGCTGTTTTAGAATGTCATTGCATCACCCGGACCATTTTTGCAGCGCAGATAAAAATTGGCGTGACACAGCCACAACAGCAAAAATAAAATTTTTAAAAAAAATTTCCCCTCCAGAGGGGCAGGTCAGCCAAAGAGGGCAAATGGGCTGTTGCTCAGGCAACTTTAGCCTTGTGAATGTCCTTGGATGGTAACACTCACAGCTCTCGCTGTCTCCTGCGTGCAGGGAGGAGGGGCGGGTGCCTGCGGTACTTAAAATAAGCCAAGTTATTGGTTGCAACTGAAGAGGGAAGTTTAACATCCAATCACAGAAAAAAATAAAATAAAATAAAGCCCAGGCAGGTAATGATGTGTCACTGTAGTTGTGGTCTCGGTCGGTCTCGACCTAAAATTCTGAGTCCTCTCTCTCCGAGACCAAGACAAGACCGAGTAAAAATGCAGTCGAGACCGAGACGAGACCGAGACCATCAAAATATGGTCTCGAGAACGGTCTCGAGACCAAGACACTACTGAGCAGGGGGTGCTACACGACAGTGGTGGCACTTAGAAACTCGCATTGTCGCATAGTTGCATTTGCATTGTGTATTAATAAAGCGAGAACTAGAGCCCGACCGATATATCGGTTTGGCCGATATATCGGCCATTATTTGACTTTTTTGACGACATCGGGATCGGCAGTTATGCCGCCGAGGTGCCCCGATTTTTAAATAAGTATAATAAACAAAAAAACAATGATTATTTATCTGTACTTGTCTGTTCGAATGTTGTAATTGCTATTTACTAGAATTATCCAGTAGAGGGAGCTCTAATACAAGTGTGAACTGCAGCAGCTGATGCGCTACTTCTCTAATAAGACGTTTGTCACTCGTGCCTCATCCAATATTCTCCACTGGAAGACTTGTCTGCACAGATCTGATTGCCGCAATAAAGGTATGTATATTTAGTGAAAGTTTTTAATTAAATGCGTTTATATGACCACTATGTTTATCAATCCTCATTATCAAGCGAGCGAGCTAGCTAACATATTTGGTTCACTTTAGCAAGCTAGCTGGCTAGCAAGCCTTTATGAAGTGGCAGTGAGCACATAAGCAGCGTAGGATCTACATTTACAGAGGACATCGCTGTATTCTCAAATAAATAACCAGCCAAAATAAAATGGTGACAATGTATCACACATTTGTTGTTTTATCTGAGATAATGATATTAGCTACTATATGATGCTGTGTAAATAGCCAAATCGTGATTGCAAGCGAGTGTCAAGCGTCATCTAGTCAAGCGTCATCATAGCAAGCTAACCAGACAGTAAAAACGCAGAAAACACTTCTAACATGGATCATTTTAAGCCATGTTATCTAGCTTCGTCGTGATAACATGAGAGAAGGATTGCTGTTGGAGAAGTGAATCAACCAACAGTTAGCGCAGGTAACCTGCACGAAAGCGCATTGTAGTTTTTTTCACGTATTTCATCCAGTCAATTTAATTTCATCTAACGTTAGACTTGATTCACTCTTTAGCTCCGCTAGATAATGTCTTACTCTCTGAGATCATGTAGTAGAAATAAAATAAGAAAATATAATTCATTTAACTTACTGAGAATATATAATAAGAAATAATGAGGCTGTGTCAATAGCTAATGCGTTATTGCGAGCGAGTGTCTCATCTAGTCACACATCAGAGCGCATTGTAGTTTTTCACCGCCTAATTCTTATGGACAGGGAAGCTCGCTAGATAGTCTATCTTTGACATCATGTAGTAGGAATAAAATAAGAAAATATAATTAATGTACTGAGAATAGATACTAAGAAATAATAATAACAAATTAATAACAACAACAACAATAATAATAATATTCATAAAAATACATGTTTGAAACTGGAAAACTGATTTTTTAAATTAATTTTTTATAGATGGCTGGAAAAGAAAGGAGTAAAAGCAAGGTGTGGAGTTATTTTTATTTCACACACTTAAAGATGGTGTTAATATATATATTTAATTTAATATCATCTTTTACTTTTTTTTTTATCTAAAAAGTTCTGTGTGTGTTTATTTTTATTTTTATTTGTTTGCTTATAAGTTAAATGTTCTTAAATATAGAAACTTATAAGTTTTTCAAATTGATTTGAAAATTTTGCACTTTTTGACAAAATATCGGTCAAAACATCGGTAATCGGTGGGCTACGACTCTCCAAAATCGGGATCGGCATCGGACCCAAAAATCTGGCATCGGTCGGGCTCTAGCGAGAACACAGTATGTTGTTTTCACACAGACATTCTAAGTTCAGCAATCACAGGACGGTGGTGTCCTGGCCACTGGTGGTATTGCAGAAAGGGGCTAAAATAAATTATTCTTATAATTTACAAACATATTTAATGCAAGCACTTAATGAAAGAGGAGACATTAGGTTGAAAATAGATACTGTAAAAAATATTTTAAAAATTGGTAGGCCTATACCACAAAACTCTAATGTGAATACTAATGTAGTACACCAGTATGGTATAATGCAAGCCATTCCAGGTTTTATAAAAACCATGTTCTCATTAGAATACTAACACGATTTTAAAAACCCTGACTGGTTGCAATAGTGTTTTTCGTAATTTTACAGCAGGAAAATAAACTTGCTTACATGTGCTCTTTGTAGACTGGACTTCAGAAAAGGTAGGACTACCCAGCATGGCAGAGTCTGATCTTTCAGTAAAAATGCGTCCTATGAGACTGGATTCAACATCAGCACTGTTGGGAGGGAAACAAAGTGCTCAGTTAATTTCACAATTCAGTAGACTGTGGCTTCAGCGACCAGAAACAAGTTCTCTAACACAGTTGCAGCGTTAGCTACGATAAAAACATTACCTGGGTGCCTTTGCACAGAAAGGTGTGCTGAAAACTTCATCTTCCAACGATGTAGAAATGAATTCTTGCCTAATATCTTCATCTTCCAGCAAAGACTTTTCATCTTCAATGTCTATGACAGCTTCAGTCTGTTTACCCTGATCACCTGCACAAACAACTTCCAGGTTTAAACCCAACATTATAAAATGCATGACCAAAACCTACACAGACCACTGACGCATTTAATCCACAAACAGTAAAACCAGACACAGTGGATCTCTCGATCAATTAGGCCTATTCAATTCAATTTTATTTGCACAGCACTTTTCACAGAGACCTGTCACAAATACAGTTTACTGAGTAGCAAGACAAGAAACAGAGCAAAATTAGCAAACAAAGCAAACACCAGGCCAGAACCCCCAGATAGCAAGAACACACGGCAAAAAACTCAATTGGTATCAACTGTCCTGTAAAATACGTAAAAACACAAACAAGACACCAGCTCACCTGTCTCTGTATCGGATGACCTGGGAGCATTATTGTGGTTGCCCTCGCTGTCACTCAGGAAGCACTGGGCCTGACCGAACAAACCCTCTTTGTTCATTTGAACAGGAGAGTCCTCCCGCCCTTTGGCTCCCTGACTGTTGTTACTGTGACAGCTAGAAGCGACAACATTCACCAAAGCACTGTCCAAGTCATCATCCTCTGTTCTTTGCAAATCTGCTCCATTCTGTTGTACTCCATCAGCACCAATCTCCAGAGCTCTGTGAAGGACTTTATCTGCCCCATCAGTCCTTGTGTCCTTTGCCTTTTCTGAACCAATGATGCTCCCCTTATTACTTCTGTCTGAATCACCCAGACTGGCCAAAAAACCTTTTATCCCTCTCACAGGAGTTTCAAAGTCATCCAAATCATCAGCACTGATGCCAAGAGAGGCATCAAAGTGGTTTGATGTGCCTCCTGTATCTTGTTTTGTACCTTGTGGAGGAATTTGAGCTGTGTGCAATGCTGGGGGGAACTTAACTGAAGGCCTTCTTTCCCAGGTGAAATTCTGCAACTTGGTATTGGAGTTCGGAACGACAAAACTGTCGACTTTTGAACAA
Source organism: Anguilla anguilla (assembly GCF_013347855.1). Classification (NCBI taxonomy): domain Eukaryota; kingdom Metazoa; phylum Chordata; class Actinopteri; order Anguilliformes; family Anguillidae; genus Anguilla; species Anguilla anguilla. The sequence continues at coordinate 24,471,868 of NC_049205.1, read as the reverse complement.
TGTCTTTCAGGCTTTCTTAAAGATGTCAAAGGTTTAGACACTATTCTGCCAGGAGAACCACTGACCTTCCACTCTGATAAAACATTTGAGTATGTTACCTCTGAGAGGACAGCAACATTAGTGGTGTCTGGTGATTTCTTGAATGAAAAAGCCCTGTGTAAATTAAAGCAAAAATTACAATATCAATATCTGGAAAAATAAATATGGTTATGTCCAAGTTATCCTAAAAGAGTTGTCTACTTTCCCAGATAGCAGATGAATCCTGCAAGACATCAACATAGTTTGGACATACACAGCCTAATTATGGCCCAACATCAGCACTATACTTCAACCGATATGCAGGTTCATCAATATCTTCAACAATAAAAGTAATAAACTAGAGTAAAAATAGACAGAAAATATCAGCCAAGTTGGAAGGAGAAATCACACTAAATATTGTACTTAACTGCTTAGAGTGTGAGGAGCGCAAAGAACATTATAAAATACATTACACACCCTGGACACCATCTGTTTAAGCTCCTCCCATCAGGCAGGCGCTTCAGATCAATCAGCACACGCACAAATACACTGAAAAACAGCTTCTTCCCAAAAGCTGTGGCACTACTGAACTGAGACATCTCCTCAGTCTGACAAGACTGCTGCCATCATTGGAACACGTGCAATATTCACTCATGTCACTTTAACCTTGCACCCTCGTTAGTTGTATTTTATCATTATTGTATTTTATACTTTATATTGCTTATATATCTGGCTAATTCTACCAAATCAGCCAGACTTGGTAGAATTACCAAGTCTGGCATTAAAAACATGGCATTAATTTCCACCGCTATGCAGATGACACCCAGTTGTATCTAGGCTATCAGTTAAGCCTGACGAAGTTGTCCAGCTGTCAAAGATCAAAGCCTGTCTTATAGACATAAAGGAATGGATGACCCAAATTTTTCTCTTGCTAAACTCCGATAATACCGAGATAATGGTAGTGGGGCCCAAGTCCCTGAGAAGCAAACTATCTGACTATATGCTTAACATTGATGGAATCTCCATTATTTCTGTAATCAAAGCTCTTGGTGTTACCTTTGATCCAGATCTTGCATTTATATACATATTAAAAACATCTCTAGGGTTGCTTTTTTCACTTGAGAAATATCTCTAAAATTCAGAAAATACTGTCCTTACATGATGCAGAAAAGCTAGTTCATGCTTTTGTTACTTCAAGATTAGATTGCTGCAATGCTCTTTTGTCAGGATGTGCAAATTCCTCTCTGAAAGGGCTCCAGCTAATTCAAAATGCAGCAGCTCGTATTCTCACTAGAACAAGGAGATTGGAGCACATCAGCCTAGTTAAATTCCGAAAAGACTATAAGATACTACTTCTTACCTTTAAAGCCTTACATGGGCTTGCCCTTTTGTACTTAAATGATTTAATTTTTCCTTATATTCCCTCACGAATGCTCCATTTGCAGGGTGCAGGCCTCCTTGTTATTCCGAGAATAGCTAAAAGTACCATAGGTGGTAGAGCCTTCTCCTATTGTTCTCCCCTCCTGTGGAACAAGTTGCCTACCCATGTTCGAGGCGCAGACACTATCACCTTATTTAAAGCTAGGCTCAGAACGTATCTTTTTAGTGTCTCCTATATTTGTGGGGCAGGAGTAGAAGGCGGGCATAGCTATAGAGTCTCCGGTGGACTGAGCGGTTAGTGCTGTCACTGGATCATAATTGGTAGTGCTGTGTTAAGCTGAACCAGTCATGGTCTGGTGATGACTGTCTCAAGCCTGCCCTCAAGGCTGCGTTGGCCCCTGCCTCTGTTTCCCTTAGCTATGCTGCCATAGCCTTATTCTGCCGGGGTTTTCCTCATCGCACACAGGTACCCCTGTCTCTTCTGCTCTGCTTGCTAATCTACCATTTGAACCCCCTAACAATGCGTTTTTTTTCGTCTTCCTTGGCTCTGGGCACCTGCCCGGAGCTCTAGCCCAAGTTTGCTGAGCAGCCCCCCCTGGCCCGGAGCTCCAGCCCTAGACCAGCAAGACCAGCTGGGCACTCCCGCCTCCTGCCACTGTTGATTCAGCTGTAGCACTAAGCCTGTCCCCGTCTGACCCTGCCACCCATTGGGGTTCCTGCCCATCTCTCTACGTGACCGGAGTCACTTTTGCTTGGACTTAATTAATTAATATTGGATTGGCTGTTTATGTATTATAATTTATCTGTTTTCATGCAAGCCATTTCCATAACAAACCAGTGCCTGCCCGTGGCAGATGGGTTCCCCCTCTGAGTCCGGTTCTGCTCAAGGTATCTTCCTGTCATCAGTCAGGGAGTTTTTCCTTGCCACCGTTGCCCTAGGCTTACTCTTTGGGGGCTGGAACACTATAAAGCTGCTTTGTGACAAAACTCCTTTGTTAAAAGTGCTATATAAATAAAAATTGATAGATTGATTGATTATATCCTGTACTTATATTGCTTATATTTGTATTTATATTGCTTATATTCGTACTTATATTGCTATATTGTACTTTTTATCACTGATATTTTATACTTCTTATCTCATTCTTGTCTTATTTTATCCTTTGTAAATATGTGTGATGTCTGAGGCTCAGCAACCATAAGTCCCAGAGCAACCAAATTTGGCAGGTTGGTTCCTATGGCCCCCCACTACTCAGGCACTAAAGATCACCTATGTAGGCCAGATGGTGGCGCTATAACAAAGGGTCATGCATAAAAGGCCATAACTCCCACACCATAAATTAGATCAACACAAAACTTCATCGACCTATGCAGCTGAACGTGCTCAACAACTTTGCCATTGGGAGCACCTATGTCCGCCATATTGTTTGCCCGCCATTTTGACTTTTTAGTTGGGGCGTGGAAGTTTTCTCCACTAAAAAGTCTGAGGCTCAGCAACCATAAGTTGTAGACCAACCAAATTTGGTAGGTGGGTTCCTATGGCCCCCCACTACTCAGGCACTAAAAATCACCTATGTCGGTCAGATGGTGGCGCTATAACAAAGGGTCATGTTTAAAAGGTCATAACTCCCACACCGTGAGTCAGATCAACACAAAACTTCATCGACCGATGCATCTGAATGTGCTCTACAACTTTGCCATTAGGAGCACCTATGTCCGCCATATTGTTTGCCCGCCATTTAGACTTTTTTATTAGTTGGGGTGCGGAAGAGCTGGAGCTCCAAATCTAGGTGTTACGACATCTAGTAAACTTTACGGCAAGCGACATCCATGGCGACGAAAGTAATCCGACACCGTAGGGTCTAGTTTTTATCAGTGAGGGGAGGGTCTGAACGTCGGGGAAGCAATGGAAGACAGTGCCAACCAGAGTGCATGCTAGGCTATTAAAGGTTAGTAAAAGCTTTTTGAGAAGATGAATAATTACTTTTCTTTGGCATGGATCCATTTGAAGACAGTATCGGGTGAGTTCGTTCAGTCTTTAAATCTGTTATGCTGAGAAATGGCTAAACCATTTTGTTGGTAGGTTTTGAGTTTCTGTGCAAACGCGCGAAAACACGCTGGTATAATAAAACAATGATGGCAATACATGTATAGTCCGCTTCGTTCCGTTGCTACTATAACATAACAAACTACCTTGTGTCTACAGCTGCAGTTTCTCGCTGCAATTTCTAATATTGAATATAAACAAAAGACGCAATTTATGCTGTAGTCTGCCAATGTCTAAATAAATAATACGGTACTCCGAGCACAGGTAGCAGGGGTGGCGAGTTGATATTTTGTTTTTTGTTACTAAAAGTTTGTTAGTAAAAGCTTTTTGAGAGGATGAATCAATACTTTTCTTTGGTATGGATCCATTTGAAGACAATATCGGGTGAGTTCGTTTAGTTTTTGAATCCGTCATTATGCTGAGAGAAATCGTATTCTCAGTTTAATCTCTAAATTGACTGTAAGCTTAGGGTTGTAACTAGGTAGTTGTTTCGTAGGTGACTTAGTCTTAACTCGTCTTAACTATTGCTTGTATTTTTGCATAGACTGCGTTGTTGCTGTTCTTGTTTGTGTTAGTGTTAATCAGTTTAACCTACAGGGTCCAGGTTGAACTATGCGGTTGTTCCCTGCACTTGGAACGGTAGGCTACTGCCCTCTAGGGTTTTCGACACACTTGTTCCTGGTTATGGTTATACACTTTGTTGTACGTCGCTCTGGATAAGAGCGTCTGCCAAATGCCTGTAATGTAATGTAATATTCCGTAAGATAAACCTGAACCTAAAATATGCCAATACAGCAGTGAAAACGCTGCTCGCTGAATAACGAAATAAGCGAGACAAAGTTTTTTTAAATTATACCATGTCATTCCACAGTCAATATCTGGGAGTAAACATTGAATAAATATACAATCTTACCACTGGTTTTACGTGTAGGGATGTCCCTTTTGAGGCTGAGTGGTCATATATTGTCTTGGACAATCCATTCGTGAAATATACACGCATTTGTGATACCTGGGTAGGCTACCTTCAAAAATAGCTGTGCGTAATACCACACCTGTTGCTTACGGCGTTGTCGCCCTTTTTAGTACAATTTGGTTTGATTGACAGTTCATTTATTCAGTAGGTGAGAGTATAAGCTTTCTAATGATGTATAACATTTTTCTTATCTGCCAATGTCTAAATAAATAATACGGTAGGCTACTCTGCGCGCAGCACGCAGGTAGCGAGTTAATATTTCGTCTTTTGTTTCGTTTTTTCTCAATGGCGTATTTATTATTTGAAATGTGTATTTATGTGTTATTATTCTATTTGTCTCTGTGGCGCTCTGAAATGTGCATTCTCTGCTAAGCTGAGCAATGGATTGGAATATGTGTCTGACATAGTGTTGCACGGTATACCAAAACTTCAGCACTTTCTCAGTACTTAAAAAAAAAAAAAAAAAAAAAGAAACGGTTCGGTATTACAATATTCCGACGTTAGTTTTGAGTCAAATGTAAAAGCCAGGGAAATTTGTCTCCCGCGTTACTGATTGACAGGATAAAAAGTGTAATTTGTCAGAATATTCGCTAGATGGCAGTAGCAACTAAGGTTGCCAAGTGAGGTGACCTGCGCTTCTGCATTCACTTTGCTGATACAGTGCAAGCTTCCACTCAGTTGACTTCAGTAGCAATGGGTGTTCTAATTTGTAAATATTTTATTATAGGAAGCTGTATTGTTATTAAAATATGCTGTTTTTAGATCTATTTAAAAGTGAAAGACCTGTTTAAAGATTATTTAGTTTACAATTTTTAAATTTTTAAAATATATTTAATATATTTTTCTATTGTTTAGTCTTGTAACACTATAGGCCTATGCTTATTAATATGTTGAACAGGCTTCAACTTAAAGGTTGTTAATAAACCAGGTTTTTAATAAACAACGTTTATTAGACAACGTTGCGCACAGTATCCATCTCTCATATCAGGTAACGTTGCGTTAGCTAGTTAGCTAATGTAATTAACACAATTTAATGTCAGCTAGCAATTAGAAAAAAAGCTAGCTAATGCTACCGACTGGTACCGACCTCGCAAAACGTCTCTCGAATGCAACGCTACCTTGTTGCAATGTTGCAATATAGCTAACTAAAGGTCAGTTCAGATCAATGATTCGCAACGAGACTGGATGCAACTTGCAAAATTCCAAGACGTCTGATTGCAAACGTTCTAACTGCACTTGGCGATTTGACAAGGTGGGTCTTTTGAGACCCCAGGCAACGGCTTCAGACGCTCTGCAACTAACCAGTTTACACCGCTGCAATTTTCTCTGCAACATTCTAAAACCGTTTTGTCTCGTTGCGAATCATTGATCTGAATTGGCCTTAACGTTACTGTTATTTACATTGCCATCAAGTTCATCAATATATTATAATGATCGGAATAAAGCCGTCTTTACAGAAAGCATTAACCAGGGGTATAGGTGGAGCACAGCCAGGTCTGATTTCAGTGTAAAGATGTCAAACCGGAGAAAACTAAATAAAATACAGCAGTATGGATTAGCGTTATTATTTTATTACGCTTCCTCATATGGTACTTCAGCCTTGCCCTTTTTTGATGAAATCTCCTTTGTTTTTGTTTTATTATTCTTGTTCTGATTGCTAATTTAACACCCAGCTCCACTTTATTCTCGAACAGTTTGCTAGCAAAACCAGAAACACCAGCGGTAACATTTTGCAAGGCAGTTGTTTCAAAAATATCACACAACAATCATTCGAGAAAGACAGTTTAGTGTGCACGAGATACATAATTGTACGAGCCGCAGCGAATCCCGCAAATTCTTCTCTGCAGTGTAAAGATGTTCATACCGGGCAAAAGGTGGATAAAGAACGTCTGTGGAAATTGATCATCATTAATTCTACCCCAGGTCTGCTACAGCATTTTAACCCAGCTCGGCAGTGTAAAGGCAGCTTAAGTTAGCCTTATGTTAGACAATGAATGAATGTGTACATAACGTTACTTTTATAACAACCATTTTTTATTCAGTGAATAGTAGGCAAAGTGTTATAGTTGGCGTGGCCCAGGTGCCAACTGACTGACGTCACACAGGCAACACTGGTTGGATCCGGTTGGATCTCTGGGAAGTGAGGTCCAAAAACACACCTGCAATTACTGCTTTTCGCCATTGGTACCGCCAAAGAGAACGAAACTGAAATCTTCGAGATTGTAACTTTAATGTCTGGGCCCTATGGAATCTGTGTTATAGCTTTTTTAAATTCTCAATTCCGCGATTCCGTCTGTGATTCTGTTATCACAGAAACTATAGGGCCCTACCTTAATGCTGCCATCAGTCTGTTGCTGGTCCGCGCCGGGCCCCCATCAAAAAAGACACTTGGCTGCCGGCCCGCGCCGAAAGGTACTTGCCACCGGGCCTAACAACTTTTCTGGGGGAAACCCTGAACACCCATTACTCTGGCAACAGCGCTACAGGACATTCCTGCAGTCAGCATGCCAATTGCATGATCTCGAAACTCTTGAGGCATCTGTGACATGGTGTTGAACAACAAAAAACATTTTAGGGTGGCCTTTTATTGACCCCATCATAAGGAAAACCTGTGCAGTGATCATGGCTTTTAATCAGCATCTTGATATGCCACACCTGTGCAGATGATGGATTACCTTGACAAAGGAGAAATGTTAGCTAACAGTGATATAAACAAATTTGTGGGCAGAATGAGAGAAATAAGATCTTTGTGCACATCAGAACAAATCTTTGAGGTATTATTTAAACGCATTAAAAATGGCTGAAAAAATAAGTGTTGCGTTTATATTTTTGTTCGGTGTACATAATTAGATACATTACATTATATCACCCAGTCCTATTAGCAATGCTTTCCAACAGCACACTGTCATACTTTTTCTCACTCACACATCAACTCACTTGGAGTCCCAAACAGCAAAACAAGGAAATACAAAATTCCATGCACTGCTTGCGCAGAAACCCCCACCAGTACTCTATCCTTTGATTAGCGGTGCTGGGACCTCCCAGGAAGTTGTCAAAGGTGTTGTCCTCTTCGTTACTGCAGAGGAAGCGCTGAAAGTCTCTCACATGGCCATTTTCTGTGCCAAGATCTCTCATAACTCTCGGACAGCCCCCCAAACGCTGCACAGTTTCAATGTAATAGCCTCCGATTAACTTTGGATCACTACTGGTAGTATAGGCATTAAGCCATATCATTTTCCAAAAAAAAACATATATGCATCCATGTACACAAATGCCATAGGGTTTTTTTTTATTTATCATATGAACTGATATGCCAGATGAAATTGGGACCCATGGAGAAGCAGTCGCGTCTTCGCAAATGTCTCCTATCATCACGCCCCTAGGATCCAACACATTTAGAATGAAACACACATCCTCTTTTCTTACTCGCCGGCCATGTTCTCTACATTTTGAGTACATCCACCGGTACCTGTGAAATTGTCCGGAGTACTGCAGCTGGTCGCGAAATAAATCAACTGTGTCCGCCAAACCAGATAACAATTTTCGGGGAGACTATCCTCATGCGCAAATAATCCTCGTGAAATGTCTTTCACTCATGTGGAAACCATGCTTAGAGCTCAGCACTGATCTTAGCCTATATCTTTATATTTAAGGCCAAGTTCAAAGTACAACTCGAGCAGCGTCTCCATGTGTAGAGAAATTCCAGCATTATGGATGTGACATTCACACAGAAAATTGGAAACTAAGCTTCACATTGACGAGGCATGGATTAGATTTTGAAAATTGAAAATACATAATTTAACCTCTTAGCGCAAAGCCCCTAGTGGTCGGCACACCGGCGTACCGAGATTACTGAACTCAGACATTCGGTGCTACTGCGACCAAAGTATGAGTTAAAAACAGAAACGCGTTGTTTTAGTTTCATTAGTAGACGATACACGACAACTATGCCGAATATGGAGTTTCGCAGTGCCATCATTGTCACTCTGGTCATTCATTTAACATACACCCCCTCCCTGTAGTCTCATCTACAACTACACCCCCCACCCATGACATAATGGACAATATTGCCTATCTTGACATTCATAAAAATATTCTTCCACCACTAAAAAATCGTATTCCATCATAGCAACAAAATAAACTTGACAATAGCCCTAAGAAATGCCAATACAGCAGTGAAAACGCTGCTCACTTAATAACGAAATAAACAAGAAAAAGTTTTTAAAATGATACCATGTCATTCTACAGTCAATATCTGGGACTAAATATTGAATAAATATACAATATAAATATATAAATATACAATGCAATATAAATATGCATTTAGTGTACCTCTCATTGCCTTCCCAAATGACTGCCTTGATTTAAACAGACACAGATGGACTTTGAGGACTATTTATTTGGTGTAGACGCCTTTTTCTTTGCCTGTCCCTTGCCAAAGCCCGAACCCTCTGCCTCCTCCTTTGTTTGTTTGCTTCTTAAGTAATCTCTCTGCTCTCTTCCTTTCCCTTTCTTTTGCTTTGAAAACGTCATCATTTATTTTCCTCTCCCTAAACGCCTTTTGGCGTTCAGCAGCTGTTTTAGCCATTGCTGAAATGAAATTAAAACTTTTATAATTATTATTATTAACTGCTCTCATTATTTTTATTAATGGTTACTTTTATGTTTGTTTTCATACTTTAAGTACAGTTTTACTGAATTACTGCCTACCTGTTTAATGTCTTTTTCTTTAGGCTGGGCCTACAAGCCCAGTTTGGGTCATAGCCATCAAGATTGACTCTAGTTACTGAAAAAAAAAACAATACAAGCTATTTCATTGACAGCTCATATTCTTGTTATTAAACTGCATTTTAAAATAAATATATTTCTGTAAATACTGTAAAGTGACAAATCCATTTATTTCACTTTTTCTAGCTAACTGAAGGTAACTTATATCCATTAATGCTTAAGTTTTGTGTTATTAGCGAGCATCTTCGCCTATAGGCCATATAATAGGCTATACGTGCTTTGCAAGTAATGCTAAGGTGAAACCATTCAGGTGTATTTATATTGTAATTCTTATAATTTTAGTAAAACATACCGGTTTTGTTGTGGGCTGGTGACAGGTCAAGTCGTTAATCACCTCATGTTTGACAGCTGCTTATATAATACCGCTAACCAATTTAAAGACACTCAATTTCTAAAATAATGTATATAGCCGAAATATTTTGAGCAGTAATACTTGCATAGCAATGATGAAATCGTATCTATGTCCAGAAGATGGAGACAGAGACAGTAAATCAATTATATTGTTCTATTCGCTTCGGTTTTGCTCCAGAAAACGATGTAAGCTAGGCCTATCAGCAAACATATGGCTTAGTTATGTCCAGAAGTCCTCAATAATAGTAGTATTTTCCAAGAAATAACGAAAAATTGTTGACCACGTTTCGTTAGGTGCAGCGACTTATACTGGTACCACAGAGTGAATGTGTAAGTGAATGCAACGATAAGAAAATTTTCGGTTACGATGAAGTATAAAATGAGGTTTTCAAAACACCCCCATATCATTGAGACAACATGTCCAGGGAAGGCAGCAGCGCATTATATATGTCATGCTATCGGAAAGCAATTGGGATTTAATTGAATGAAATTCGCCAATGTACTGCATGTTCAAGCCCCAGCCACATTTTGTATGACGCTTATTTGATATAAGTGACACCATATCTGAAGAGTGGAGGGTCCAAGGTATTCAAAACACCCCCATATCATTGAGACAACATGTCCAGGGGAGGCAGCAGCGCATTATACATGTTATGCTATCAGAAAGCAATTGGAACTTAATTGAATGAAATTCGCCTATGTACTGCATGTTCAAGCCCCAGCCACATTTTGTATGACGCTTATTTGATATAAGTGACACCATATCTGAAGAGTGTAGGGTCCAAGGTATTCAAAACACCCCCATATCATTGAGACAACATGTCCAGGGGAGGCAGCAGCGCATTATATATGTTATGCTATCAGAAAGCAATTGGGATTTAATTGAATGAAATTTGTCTATGTACTGCATGCTTATACCCCAGCCATGATATTCTGTGTGTTTTAACTTTACAAACAAGTGTTAATACTGTCCTATTCTCCTTGCCATTCTAGTGCAATATCCAGCCACATTTTCATATTTTTTTGTTTTAAGTTGCATAGTTGATGTTACAAGGTAGCACAGAATGTTGAAGTAATGCATTTTTAATTACTCTAATTCTTCCCTTACCATTCAGTTAAACTCGTGTACTGATGTAATGTTGTATTGGATATTGCAATAATAATTAACAGTAATGGGTGTATTTTATCTTTAATTCTCCATCTAAAATTTTGCATTGTCATTGTTAAAAAGGTAGGGGAAAAAATAGAAAAAAGGAAGACAGATTTGTTTGTAATTAATATTAGTGTTGTGAATAGTTTCACAATGTCTGTGTTTAAAATCTTCTTAATTAATTTCATTTTGCTGATCGTAACAGTGGTTTTATCGTCGGACTTTTATTTTAAAATTTTCAGACCCGCGCGAAAGTCCTTACTGTCGCTAGCTTCAGACTGCTCACAAAGGAGAAAGCACTGAGCGCGCTGCTTAGGCTCTTTTTGAAAATAAATGTGGACGCGACAGTATGGTTTTGAAAGCGTATTTAAGCAGAAACATTTAGAAAGTTTAACATTTTTAATTTATGAATTTAATATAGGCTATATACAGTATAATTTTTTATTTTATAATTTATTTTATTTTAATTATTTTTTTACTATGCCGTGGCGCCACGCCAAAGCGGCTAATTTTTAAAATCGTATTATAGGAAACAGTTATGTTCTGGCAAATCAGCGATTTATCTGTTGTTATTTGACTATACTGTAGCATTTGTGACATTATGCATGAAGAATAAATTGTCAAAATATGTTTTCTGGAAGATCGCCAAAACAGGTTCGACCTCCATACCCTAGTGTTTGGTGTAAATCTGTGGTTACTCATAATGACTTCACGCCTCACAATAGATATATCCCGCGACTCAAACTCGGGGACAACTCAGTTTGTGCACCGCTGCTCTATTGATAACGTCATGATAGCTAACGTTATCCTTTCACGTTCGACGACTTAGCTAGCTATGTTACCTATATTTCCACCTAGTACTACGCAACTACAATCAATATTTAGATAACTGGTCATCAGGCAATCTAGCCAGTTAGCTCACTAACTATACATTTTCTCTCCCCACTGCTGTGTCTGTACCATCATCGGGTAAACTAAGCAGGCGTACAGCAACATCATGAACACTTCTGGTTTGGTACTGACGGTACTGCTGACACCAGAGCCTGCTGGCAACAGAAGCTAGGCAAACTTCTGTTACATTTATCTTACCATGTATGCAGATCTGTGTCGAAATAGTATTGACATATCGTAACCCTAACGTAACATAAAACGTAACGTAACATAAAACGGTTGTGGTCAGAATGTTATCCAGCCGAAAGTGTCAGCAAATCCTTAGTTTACAAACTTTCTGATTTGTGAAGAGAATAAAGCCATCAGAATGTGCCGGGGAGGACACCAAATTGACTCCTTGTGGCAAAAAATTTTCTTCGGGGGAGCATGCCCCCTAAACAACCAAAATGTCTCATTGAAGCTCCAGTCCAGTTTGCTTTTAACTCGTTTTCTTCCATTTGTAACCCACACATTGACTTACAAGAACTATTATCTTTCAAAACCATGAAAAATGTCTAAAACGTAGCAGTTTCCGTTTTAATCTAAACCAGTCTATGTGCTGATACCATGAATAATGAAACTCAAATGCACGGTGAACCTGTTACTAAAATCCTGCAGATCCAAGTTGTAAATAATTTTAGATTTAAACCGAGCAAGTGTTTATCAGTGTTCTAGCAAGTTAAATGGCTTCAAATAACTTAAAATTATACAAAAAAAGAAACTTACCTGGACTTGGGTTTGGTAAGCGACAGCTTGTTTTGGCGGGCAGCATTAATATTGTATCGCTCGAGTTGTTCGTTCAGATTGTTCTGAGGAAGAACCGGCATCGTGAAATTATTCATTAGCTGGTTAACTATATTTATATAGCCTACATATACTATTTCGTTCAAGCAAAAATTCAGCTAGATAGCAAGCTACCTATTTGAACAACATTCGTCGTGTGCACAAACTAGCTGGTTGCATTTGGTACGACGGCAAGCTAGATAAGTCAAAAAATAAAGCGAAAAAAAAGCTAAAGTTGCTAGAAAATAAGTAGTCACGGTTTATGCTCCAAAAAAGCAAATAAAGTACCGGTGTGAAACCCGCCGCCATCTAGGTAGACAAAGTAAAGCTAGCCGCCAAGCGATTGGAAATGCGCGTATACAACACGCATCGCGACATTACGTTTTCTGCACGTAATGGATGTGTAATTTCAAAATAAAAGCACCTGGATATTGGGTTCGTTTTTCTCGATTGTTTCGAGACTTTTCCTGAAACAATGCCACATTTCTACAATGTATGAACACAAAACCAAAGCAGTCAGCTTTTCTGCAGAATTTCAAAAATCTGACAAAATGAAACATTGGGTTCAAAAGCATGTAATCCCTTCCCGAAATGTAATTGTGCCTCCAAATCATAAAAAAAAAACAATTCAACAATTGAATAGGCCTTATGGATATAAATTATAAACTGGTGTGACACTACTCCGAATTTAATGTACGCACAGTACGCTGTTGTTTGAGTATACTGCCATATAAATATGATTAACTATTAAAATTAACATTGAGATGGTTTTTGTCATTTTTTATTTTTCCAAAGTACAGTAATGTAGGGAGTATGCAATGTGAAATAAATTTTTTAAAAACCTGAAGGAAAAAAAAGAAAACGACTACTGGGAGTTAACAAAAATGCAGCAGTAAAACAATGAAACATAAATAGTTCTGGGTCCCATCTCTGCTCTTGATTAGGCCACAATAAATAAATAAATGTAACTGATTCACAAATACAGTGGGCTCCAGAATTATTGGCACCCTTGATAAATATGCACAAAAAATGGTAAAAAAAAAAAAAAATGCTAAACTAAAAAATAATACAGTTATTGACACAAGCTTTATTTTCCAACATGTGTAAACTAGTGTGGTTGATTAATGATTCATTGGAATCAACCAAAATCTTTAATTTTTTAAATAAAAAAAATATTTTCCCAAAAAACAAGTTCCACAATTATTGGCTCCCCTGGTTTAATACTTTGTGAAAACACCCCTGGCAAAGACGACAGCCATGAGTCTTTTCCTATAATTTGTGAAAAGGTTACAGAACACATTTGGAGGGATTTTTGACTATTACACCATGTAGAACTTTTCAGAATCATTAATATCTTTGGGTTTGCGCTTATGGACCCCCCCCCCCCCCTTCAGTTCAGACCACAGGTTTTTGATGGAATTTAAGTCTGGAGACTGAGATGGCCATTGGAAAACATGGATGATGGTTTCACTTAAGCATTTCTGTTTAGATTTTGATGTATGATTGGACTCATTGTCCTGCTGGAAAATCTACCTATGACCAAGTCCTAGCTTCTTAGCAGGACAACCAAATTTTCTGCCAGAATTTCCTAGTACTTTGTTGAATTCATTGTGCCACTGATCTAAAATAGTGCCCCAGGACCACTGCCAGCAAAACATCTCCAAAATATCAATGACCCACCTCCATATTTGACAGTAGGTATGAGGTGCTTCTCCTGTATGCATTCCTCTTTTGCCATCAAACATGTTGGTGTGTATGGCCAAAACATTCAATTTTTGTCTCATCTGACAATAGCACTCTCTTCCAGTCATAATTCCAATGAGGGTTGGCAAGCTCCAGATTCTTGGTTTTGTTTATTGTGCTCAGTAAGGGCTGTCTTCGTGCAACTCTTCCAAAGAGTTAGTTGGTATGGAGCTGCCATTTTATGTTTTGTTGACCGCAAGAAACAAACTAATCCCTGCAATTCTTAAACAGTGATCCTTGGGTTATTAATGGCCTCCCTCACCATCTTCCTCACCGTCCTTGGGGACACCATGCACTTGCTTCCTCTTCCTGACAAATTTGCAACCATTCTCTATGTTTTACACCTTTTTATTATTGCCCTTACAGTGCTAAGTGGTATGTTTAACCATTTATGCATTTTTTTGTACCCATTACCAGACTTGTGACGGTAAATTACCATCGGTCTCTTCTGAATTGACAGTTATTTAGCTTTTCCCATGCTGAAGGTGTCAGGGCTTTCTGGGAAATGGACCCAAACGCAGAGTGGGGAAAAAAACTCGCAAAACTAAAAGGGTAAATATACACAAAGAATTTAATACAAAACTCGGGAACAAACAAAGGGGCCACGAGGGGCAAAACCACAAACTCAAAAACCAAAAGAAACACAGAACAGAACACAGGCAGGGCGGAACACAGGCAGGTCAGAAATACGGGCAGGCAGAACACACACAAACAGGCAGAAACTCACAAGCAGAAACAATCAGAAACACAAACACAAGCAAGCAGATACATACAAGCGGAACACAAGCGGGAATGCAGGCAGAAACACACATGAAACGCAAGCAGGACAAAAGCAGGCAGATACATACAGTCGGAAACAAACACAAGGAACCAGCACCCGAGTCAAGGGGACAAAGAACTTAAATAGACAAGACACAGGTGAACTCAATACATAATCAAACGAGAGGGAAGGGATAACGAGAGGCAGGTGAGGACGATGATTAAATAATGAGACAAATAATGGAAAACAATAATACAATTAACACGGGAAAACAATGAGGGAATGAACAGAAATACAAAAACTGAGAAGTGTCGCCAACTGGTGGCTCAAAAAGGAAAAAATAGAAACAAAAAGACAGAACCATGACAGATGGATGACAAAGGGTTTTTGTATGCTTGTTACCTCATTTTTATTCTCTAGTGAAACTGGAAGTGATGGAATGACACAATATAGTTCCTTTAGACTGAGATCAACTAAATTAAGTAAAATTGTATTGCCAATTTAATTTTGTTTGATTTTACTTACAATAATTGTTAGGGGTGCCAATAATTATGGCACCTATGATTTTCAGAAAAAATGAGATTACATAATAAAAAAACATCGAAGCATGAGAGTAAATGTATTGAAATAAAAGTATATAGTTTTCCCATATGTTTGAACATAACATATAGATTATTATCTGTGTCATTTATTATATGCAGCCTTTTTTCTTCATCTTTATTAAGGGTGCCAATAATTTTGGAGCCCACTGTAAATGTAAGTGTATAATTCGTCCAGGTGCGTAGAGCTGCTGAAATCCGTCCCGCTAGAGTTGGTTTAGTATTTGGTTTCCACTGCTAATTGCATACTGCGTTAGATTTAACTATTCCTTGTGTTTTCCTTGTGTCAGGCAACTGTCTGTTGCTTAGAATTGTTAGGTAACTATCTGTTACTATCTGATGCTTAGAATTGGTAGATTGGTTACTTGGTCTTATTGATTGTGATTATTAGTAGGCACTCTGACTGTGAATTAGTTTAATCAGTGCGTTATTTGAATCAGGTTTTCAATTGTTAATTAGGTGCACTCGGAGCGATGCTAGCGTTGCTCCCTCTCAGTTCTATGTGCCAGCTTCCCATTCCAGTCTGCTCCCTCCCCCTCGGAAGGCGCTTCCAGCGACGTGGCCCCCCTTGACAATGGAACCTCTCCAACCTCTGCTACCCCCCGCTGACCCCCTGTGAGAACTTCCACAGCTATGGAACTGCCAGTCTGCTACACACAAAGCTGACTTCATTTCCGCATATGCCTCCCTCCTATCCCTTCAGTTTCTTGCCCTCACCAAGACCTGTATCACACCAGACAACTCCGCTACTCCTGCTACCCTCTCGTCCTCCTACTCCTTCTCCCACACCCCCGGCCATCTGGCCGCGTTGGTGGTACTGGTTTGTTGATCTCCCTCATCTGGAAATTCTCTGTTCTCCCCTTCTCTGACCTGTCTATATCCACTTTTGAATACCACCCTGTCTCTATCACCTACCCTACTAACTTTTATACTGTTGTTGTTTATCATCTTCCAGGGTCCCTGGGAAGTTTCCTAGATGAGCTAAACACCCTGCTCAGCTCCTTCCCTGAGGACGGTAAGGGTGTGCAGAGACGTCATTATCCGTATCTGTATCTGTTCAACCAACAAAATTATCTGTATCGTATCTGTATTCAGATAGAACACTGGAAGTGGGAGTGGTTTATACCAGAAGTCACATTAAATTGGGCAAATGTTGTATTTTCTAACCTAATATTTATTGGCAATGCAATTGTTGTGCCTTCAAAGCATCAAATTGATTTAATGTTGGCATATAATTAATTATGAAATATATTTCCACATCCTCATGCTATACTTTTCATCTCTCTCTTCTTTATTTTTATTTCTAACTAAACTAAGTTTTATGAATTGTCTGAACCACACCAACACCACCCCTGGGGGACATCAGAAACTTAAAAAAATGTTTTATAAATCGAAAGATTCTGTTTTGCATTGGAAATAGAAACTATTTACAGTAAAGATATATAGAAAAATATCCTTCAGTTGAAGGGAATAATCTTAAATTCCAATGATGCTGCGTTCACGTTTCTTAATGTTACTGCAATTCGCTAGGGAAATGTGAATTACGACTTTACAACAGTAATTACATAGCAGTAATACATTAACTTTTTTTTGCCCGTTTTATTTTTTTCCCCCTACTGAACTAAGTTTGGATAGACTGCAAACCATTTGAACCCCACCACCACCCCCCCTAAACTAGCTGGGGGACACTGACCAATCAGTTTTAACTAGGAAAATGAAGCTTTATAAATCAGAACAGTCTTTTAAACATTTTCTCACTGAGCTCTTTTTCTAAGGCTATACCTCCATAACATGGGTCAATGAATAATCAGTTAGCTAAGACCTATGACTGATACATACAGCATACATCTTAAACGGATGAATATCCGTTTAAGACGAATATCCGTGCCTACTCACGGTCAGGATAACATAAGACAGTTAGATGGCTACCATGCCAGCAAAGTTGATCACAAGGACATTCTTAAAAACTTCCCAGCAGTGTGCAAGCTGTCTCTTAGGCTGAATACTGCTTTGCCAGCTTCTGCTGCTTGTGAGAGGCTGTTTAGCACAGCAGGACTTATTTTCTCTCCCAAGAGAGCAAGACTGGAGAACCAGCTCATTCTCAAGTTGAACAAAACATTCTGCAGCTTTGCCTAAATCTCAAGGTCCATAAGTAGTAGAATATTTTTATTCTTTCTAATATTACTGTTTTCTTATTATTTTGTCTGTTTTGTCTGACTTTATGTCTCACTACACAATCTTGAATGTGTGATTGTCTGTTATATGTATTTTTATGTTCGGACCCCAGGAAGATTAGCTGCACACGGTGTGCTGCTTAATGGGGATCCTAAATAAATGAATGAATAAATAAGTAGTAGCCTGATTTGCTCAAAGAATTACGCAAATGTCAAATATTGTTAACACTCCTGCAGAGACACACATATACAGTACATGCCCATACACATCCACACACACTCACATAGTGGAACATATAGACACACACACACACACTCATGTGTCACCTCAGCAGCAGAAGAGAAAATGTACCCTAGTTTAAGAGTGTTAAACTTACCTCAATGTATTTTGATATTTGATAATGAAATATTGGAATTGATGGTGCATTTGTTCCATGTTTTTAAATTAAACTGTGAATTTGTATGTATACCATAATTTTCATTCTTACGTACAGTTTGTTAGGAGGTGAACAATTTAGTTTGCCTACTGTATTTTAAAATTGTTTGTCATGTCAGCAACCCCTGACGAACATAACCATACTAAATAATAGTACTTTTTACTTTTGATACTTAAAGTAATAATCTCGAAGATTTTCATTAAAATAAATGTCTGTTGAGTCACTATCTATCGCCAAATTAGGTAACACAATGGTGATCGAGCCTATTATTATATTAATTTGTATTATTATTAATATAATAATTTATGATTAAAGAACTGGATGTCTGTGGCGACATTTCCGGGAAAAAATCACAAGCGGTGCATAGTTAGTGACGCGTTTTCCATCACCCATCAGTGTTTGGTCCGCCAGAGAGGGTAGACGGAGCTAACGCAACAGGCTCGCTCTTCAACTCACTTTTGTGTGAGCGGTGTACTGTTTTTTCCGGTGTCTGCTAGTGTTACAATAACAGAGAAAGGGGGGGGGTGGGGGGTTATGGAACCCTGAAAAGTTTTTGTGTAACATGAGAGGTCATATTATTTGTTTATGTAGATTTCGTATTACATTTGATGACAATGTAACGTTACTAAATTACATAGCCTAGCTATTTGCACAGCTAACGCTAGCTACCGGACCATGTCAAGAAAGGCAACATTAGTTTAGACAACGTTGCGCACAGTATCCATCTCTCATATCAGGTAACGTTGCGTTAGCTAGCTAGCTAATGTAATTAACACAATTTAATGTCAGCTAACAATTAGAAAAAAAGCTAGCTAATGCTACCGACTGGTACCGACCTCGCAAAACGTCTCTCGAATGCAACGCTACCTTGTTGCAACGTTGCAATGTAGCTAACTAAAAGTCAGTTCAGATCAATGATTCGCAACGAGTCTGGATGCAACTTGCAAAATTCCAAGATGTCTGATTGCAAACGTTCTAACTGCACTTGGCGATTTGACAAGGTGGGTCTTTTAAGACCCCAGGCAACGGCTTCAGACGCTCTGCAACTAACCAGTTCACACCGCTGCAATTTTCTCTGCAACATTCTAAAACTGTTTTGTCTCGTTGCGAATCATTGATCTGAATTGGCCTTAACGTTACCGTTATTTACATTGCCATCAAGTTCATCAATATATTACAATGATCGGAATAAAGCCGTCCTTACAGAGAGCATTAACCAGGGGTATAGGTGGAGCACAGCCAGGTCTGATTTCAGTGTAAAGATGTCAAACCGGAGAAAAATAAATAAAAGAATACAGCAGTATGGATTAGCGTTATTATTTTATTACGCTTCCTCATATGGTACTTCAGCCTTGCCCTTTTTTGATTAAATCTCCTTTGTTTTTGTTTTATTATTCTTGTTCTGATTGCTAATTTAACACCCAGCTCCGCTTTATTCTTGAACAGTTTGCTAGCAAAACCAGAAACACCAGCGGTAACATTTTGCAAGGCAGTTGTTTCAAAAATATCACACAACAATCATTCACGAGAAAGACTGTTTAGTGTGCACGAGATACATAATTGTACGAGCTGCAGCGAATCCCGCAAATTCTTCTCTGCAGTGTAAAGATGTTCATACCGGGCAAAAGGTGAATAAAGAACGTCTATGGAAATTGATCATCATTAATTCTACCCCAGGTCTGCTACAGCATTTTAACCCAGCTCGGCAGTGTAAAGGCAGCTTAAGTTAGCCTTATGTTAGACAATGAATGAATGTGTACATAACGTTACTTTTATAACAATCATTTTTTATTCAGTAAATAGTAAGTGTTATAGTTGGCGTGGCCCAGGTGCCAACTGACTGACGTCACACAGGCGACACTGGTTGGATCCGGTTGGATCTCTGGGAAGTGAGGTCCAAAAATACACCTGCAATTACTGCTTTTCGCCATTGGTACCGCTAAAGAGAACGAAACTGAAATCTTCGAGATTGTAACTTTAAGTATTTTTAAAAGCAGGTACTTTTGTACTTTGACTCAAGTAGAAATTTAAATTGAAGATTTCTACTTTTAGTGGAGTAATATTTAGCAAGGGTATCTGTAGTTCCACTCAAGTACAGGATTTGTGTACTTCGTCCATCACTGGAAATGAGAAAGCAGCAGCCAGACAGCAGAAAGCCCGGCAGCCACAGGAGCCCACCAGCTGCCACTAAAAGATCTGGCTGGAAAACCTGGCAACCACTGGAGCCACCACTGAAGCCCACCAGCTGCCACTAAAGGGTCTGACCGGAACAGGACAACCTGGCAACCGCTGGAGCCAGCAGCTGCCACGAGTGCAACATTTCATTTAAACCACAAGAAAATCACAAGATGATATTGCTGGATAACCAACATGACCACGAAAAACACTTGACCAGCTAGCTAGAATGGTGTCATTCTGGTTTGATTGAGCAGATATAGCCTAATGTTAATTGTTAAACAACTTCACCTATGTAGCCTATATATTTTTTTTCGTTCGCTGTAATGCCACTTAACTGTGATTCTGCTTTGAGCATTATTATACATAGATGGCGGAAGAAACATGGCGTGGAGCTGGCGGTGGCGGTGTTTGTTCCCGAACCAAACCGGAGATATATAGAACTAGTGATGGCAAGGCGATTGTAGAAGATGAACTTTTGAATTTTCTTGTCGTCAAGATGAGAACATTGAGTCAAGATGAAATTGTTTTGCTGGCCACAAATAACTTCAGCTCAGAGTGGATAGAGACTTCTAAGAAGCTTCTTTTTGAGATCTGTCCTAAAACCTTGCAACGTTGTATTACTCACACGGGGGCACACAAGGACATTAACAACGTAAAAACATGTCTGAAGATATGAGTGCAGAGAAAATATACCAAGATTTTTATCGCACTACTTAGATGACCTTCCACCAGTTTCGTTCAATCATATTCATGTCTCAGCATTGCTGGGTAGAATGGAACAATTAAATAAGGACATTTGCCGTATGAAGCGAACTCTCGAAACTCAACAAACGCTTGTGAAGATTTGCGGGCAGGTGACCGTAGCTATTGATCACCGTGTGTCCGCAATAGAGAAACCCCATGGTCTCTCTAGCCATGACCCAGAGGCTAAGATTACCGGTCAGGAAACAGCGACGACTGGTGAAAACACCGGCAGCCATGGGAGGTTAATGGATACAGCGTCAATGAGTACACCACCACAATCACAGCCTCCAGAGTGAAGCATAGCTGTGAGGGAAGGGTGGCGATTAAAGTTGGTGCCACACACCGCTGCACAATCAAAACCTTGTGTTATGCAAGCTCCTTTGAAACTAGAGAGGAAGAAAATGGGAATAATAGGAACTAGCACAGTTAGTAACATCCAAGTAGATAAGACTAAGTTGGTGAGTGTATTTGCTACGAAATTTTCCCTAAACCTTAATGCTGAAACTCTAAGTGAGTATTTGACAGAGAAGCTGGGTCGGGTAGTCACATGTCGGAAGATTGAATCGGAATGAAATAGATTCAGTTCATTCCATATCACTGCTGAATGTAACGAAGTAGCAGAAATGAAATAAGAAAGCCAACGTTACTATGAGGCATGTTGGCCCAGAGACGCTCTAGTTAGTGAGTCGCATGGATCAGAACAAAACCCCAGCATTCAGAATGCAGTGACTATTGGTGATGTCCTACATGTGAATCATACTAAATAGCATGATCCGAATTGTGTCTTATAACGTGTGTGGCCTGCGTGTAGGGCACAGTGCTGGAGATAAAACAAGTCGTTTGGTGGTTGAAAAGCTATTGGAGGAATGTGACTTCCTATGCCTTCAAGAGACGTGGTTAGCTAAAAAAGATCTGGAAAGACTGAATATGCTACATAAGAACTTTCATGGAGTTGGGGATTCCACTACTGATCTTAGTGCAAAAATAGTTCAAGGCAAGATACCTGGTGGAGTGGCCATACTTTGGAATAGCAAATACGATCCACTGGTGAAGGTGGTAAGACTGGATGTTGACTGGGCTATCGGAATAGAGATCAATTATAATAAGATATTTACTATTATGAATATTTATACACCCTATGAGTCTTATCAAAATGTGGATGAATATCTCAATAGATTAGCATTTGTCAACTCATTCATTGAGGATAATGCTACAAGTTGTGTTTATGTTGTTGAGGATATGAATGCCGACATTTCTGATAATAACTCTCTATTTGCGAAACACTTAATGCAGTGACAGCAATCTTATCTAGCAAAATGCTTTTGCCTGAGAAAAGTTATACATATATTAGTGAAGCATGGCATACAACGTCATGGCTTGATCATTGTAGATGCACAGCAGATGCACATGCTTCCTTGGATAGCATGGAGATATACTATGGGTTGGCCACTACTGATCACATACCAATTGGTTTGTTCTTAAATGTTGAGAATTTACACGTGCTATCTATTGTTGGCAATAATGCAAACACAGGGAAGTTGGATTGGTCTAGTTTAACAAAGGATGATTTTAATATATACACTTCTCAAACTGACAAATTGCTAGATAGTATTGAACTGCCAAGAGATGCTTTGGTGTGTTGTGACATAACTGTAAATACTTGCAACATGGTAATGATCTATGTTCTGTACTATAGCGTAAGCTCTAAATGTCTCTAGTAAGTTGTTTTATAAACATAAGAACAAGGTGCATAACATTAAACCTGGCTGGAATGAGTATGTAGCTGAGCTCCCTGCTGCAGCTAGAGAAGCCTTTAAAACATGGGCAGAGTCAGGAAGGACTAGACAGGGACCCTTGCTTGAGCACAAAAAACATACTAATGCCACATTTAAGTATGCTTTTTCGTTGCATTAAAAGAAATGAGGACACAATGAGGGCCGACTCACTTGCTAGGAAGTGGCAAAATAATAACTACTATGACTTCTGGAAAGAGGTCAGAGTTATAAACAACTGTAAAACTTCCTTACCGACTAATATTGATGGAGTATGTGGCTCAGTAAAATTGCTGAGTTAAAAGTAAACTGTGTTAAAAGTAACATGTGGTTGAAAATGTTGACTTCATTGAGAGCCTGGTGGTTAAATCAGAGGAAGTCCACCATGCTATCATGAAGTTAGATGACAACAAGGCATGTGGTATGGATCATATGACTGCTGAACACTTAAGGCATGCCAGCCAAAAACTTTCCTCTTCTTGCTATTTGTTTTACTGGATTTTTAGTTCATTGTATCCTACCTGACTTTATTATATCAGTAGTACTTGTGCCTGTCATTAAGGACAAAGCTGGTAAAATAAACACCATGGACAATTATAGACCTAATTGCCCTAGCCAGTATTTTTTCTAAAGTGTTGGAGAGAATATTGCTGAACAGACTACAATTGTACATTCTCACCACTGATAACGAAATTTGGCTTTAAAAGTAAACATGGCACAGATGTGTATTTTTGCTTTAAAGGAAATAGTAGACAAATACAGAAGCCAAAATTCTATCATGTTTATGTGTTTTAAAGATGCCTCAAAAGCATTCGATCAAATAAATCATGAGAAATTATTTTATAAAATGTGCCATAGAGGTGTACCTACGTATATACTCTTATATAATCTTAGTTCTCTGGTATGCCCAGAAGACTATGCAGGTTAAATGGGGCAATGCTGCATCTACTCCCTTTCATGTTAGTAATGGTGTCATATAACGGGTAGGAAGGACCCAAACGCCGGACGGAACGGAAGCCGGACGAGGTCCGGGCGCAGGAACGGAAGCCGGAGGGGAGCCGGGCGCAGGAACGAAAGCCGGAGGGGAGCCGGGCGCAGGAACGAAAGCCGGAGGGGAGCCGGGCGCAGGAACGGAAGCAGGAGGGGAGCCGGGCGCAGGAACGGAAGCAGGAGGGGAGCCGGGCGCAGGAACCGAAGCCGGAGGGGAGCCGGGCGCAGGAACCGAAGCCGGAGGGGAGCCGGGCGCAGGAACCGAAGCCGGAGGGGAGCCGGGCGCAGGAACCGAAGCCGGAGGGGAGCCGGGCGCAGGAACCGAAGCCGGAGGGGAGCCGGGCGCAGGAACCGAAGCCGGAGGGGAGCCGGGCGCAGGAACCGAAGCCGGAGGGGAGCCGGGCGCAGGAACCGAAGCCGGAGGGGAGCCGGGCGCAGGAACCGAAGCCGGAGGGGAGCCGGGCGCAGGAACCGAAGCCGGAGGGGAGCCGGGCGCAGGAACCGAAGCCGGAGGGGAGCCGGGCGCAACAGAACAGGACTGGACTAGACAAGACAGGAGCGGACTCAAGACTGACACGACACTGGACTGGACTCACAGACACTGAACGGACTAACACACTACACTGAAACGGATTAAGACACTACACTGGAACGGGCTGACACAGACAAGGACCAGACTGACACAGGCCAGGAACAGACTGACAGAGGCAGGGAACAGAACTGAACACGGACAGAACACTAAACTGAACAAAAACAGAAACCAGACTCAGCATAGACACCTGACAAAAAACACTGAACGGACAGACACGGACCTATGAACAAGACGAGGAGACTTAACAATGGGACAGACAGAGTGACAAGCAGGCGGGGAGGCTCACAGCTAGACCAAGCAGGCAGCTCCAGCGGGACGGCAGACCGAGCAGGCAGCTCCTGCGGAACAGAAGGCTTCTCCTGGGTGCGGGGCGGAGCAGGCAGACCACCAGTCGCTAGGCGGTGAGTCCTCGGGGTCACCCCACATCGGTGGCATATTTAAACAAAAAAAAAAAACACAGGGAAAGGGGGAGAAAAAGGAAAAAACTCCGCTGGGTCCAGTACTGGCTGGTTCCTTCTGTCACATAACAGGTAAGGAGGACCCAAACACAGAGTAAAGAAACACAAACTCAAAAAGGGAAAATTAACAAAGACTTTACTTACAACACGACAGGGCACAAAAAAACCAGGAAACCAAAAGGCCATGCAAAAAAACACAAAACAGAAAACTCAAAATTCAAAACACACACACAAAACGGAAGCAGGACAAAAGCGGGCA
The DNA here is from genome assembly GCF_013347855.1 of Anguilla anguilla. Classification (NCBI taxonomy): domain Eukaryota; kingdom Metazoa; phylum Chordata; class Actinopteri; order Anguilliformes; family Anguillidae; genus Anguilla; species Anguilla anguilla. Next base: position 24,446,742 of record NC_049205.1, on the reverse strand, counting down.
GGTACATTTAGTCAGAAACAAGGAACCAGCACCCGATTCAAGGGGACAAAGAACTTAAATAGACACAGGTGAACTCAATACATAATCAAACGAAAGGGAAGGGATAACGAGAGGCAGGTGGGGACAATGATTAAATAACGAGACAAATAATGGAAAACAATAATACAATTAACACGGGAAAACAATGAGGGAATGAACAGAAATACAAAAACTAAGAAGTGCCGCCAACTGGTGGCCCAAAAAGGAAAAAATAGAAACAAAAAGACAAAGGGATTTTGTATGCTTGTTACCTCATTTTTATTCTCTAATGAAACTAGAAGTGATGGAATGACACAATATAGTTCCTTTAGACTGAGATTAACTAAATTAAGTAAAATTGTATTGCCAATTTAATTTTTTTTGATTTTACTTACAATAATTGTTAGGGGTGCCAATAATTATGGCACCTATGATTTTCAGAAAAAATTAGATTACATAATAAAAAAGATTATTATCTGTGTCATTTATTATATGCAGCCTTTTTTCTTCATTTTTATAAGGGTGCCACTGTATTAAGGGTGCCACTGGAGCCCACTGTAAATGTACACACTGTAAATGTACAAGACACAGGTGAACTCAATACATAATCAAACGAGAGGGAAGGGATAACGAAAGGCAGGTGGGGACGATGATTAAATAACGAGACAGGTGAGAACAATGATAGAATAATTAAAACCAATAATACAATTAACACAGGGAGGGAGAACGAACTGAAACACAAAACTGAAGTTCCGCCATCTGGCGGCCCAACAAGGAAAGACAGAGACAGAAACACAGAACCATGACAAATGGAGTCCGGCAGAGTGGGATTTTATCCCCTTTTCTTTTCAATATTCACATGGATGACTTATCGAAGCAGCTGAATAGGTGCAAAACCGGCTGTATTGTTGGAAACACTATCATTAATCATCATGTATGCAGATGATTTGGTTGTTTTCAGTCCATATAGTGCTGGTCTACAACAGTTATTAAAGATATGTTCCCAGTATGGTGAAGAATTTGACATCAAAAATGATGCTAAATTAAAGCTGCAAGCGGCGTTGGGAGGGGTACAAGCATTGGCACTATTGCGGCCCCTATGGAGCGATTTTAAAATGGCTTTGTCCTCAGGATCATACACCTTCACCCAACATATCTACTGAATATCATGATGATTGTATAAAATATTCATGACTTACGGCTAATTTTGTGCTAAGAGACGCTGTCGGATTACTTAGTTGCGTTGTCATGGATGTGTCCTAGCCGCTTGCCGTAAAGGCCTTTACTATGTCGTAACACTTAGTTGGCATATTGTAACACTTAGATGACCTGCCGTGTATGTAGAGCTGCAGTGCTTACGCGCCGCAACTAAAAAAGGCTAGTGATGTCACGATACCAAAATTTTGACATTGATACCGATACCAGGTCTAGTATCACGATACTCGATACTGAATACTTGAAACGTAAACGATACCGACTCGATACTCGGTACCTAGCGATACTGAAATTACCTTAATAGATCAGAAACGTAATGTCCACAAGGGTCGACCTCATTTTTGAATTCATGGTTTATTAACAACCTGGGTTATTAACAACCTTTAAGTTGAAGCCTGTTCAACATATTAATAAGCATAGGCCTATAGTGTTACAACACCAATAGAAAAATATATTAAATATATTTCAAAAATTAAACAATTGTAAACTAAATAATCTTTAAACAGGTCTTTCACTTTTAAATAGATCTAAAAACAGCATAATTTAATAACAATACAGCATCTTCCGATAATAAAATATTTCCAAATTAGAACTCCTATTGCTACTGAAGTGTACTGAATCAAAGCTTGCCCTGTATCAACGAGAGTAATGCACAAGCGCACGCGTTACCTGACTTGGCTAACTTAGTTGCTACTGCCATCTAGCGAAGATTTTGACAAATTACACCTTACATCCTCTCAATCAGTAATGTGGGAGACACATTTCCCTGGCTTTTACATTTGACCTAAAAGTACCGAACATTGGAAAATTCTAATACCGAACTGTCTTTTTAAGTACCAAAAAGGTGCTGAAGTTTCGGTATACTGTGCAACACTGCGTCAGACACATATTCCAATCCATTGCTCAGCTTAGCAGAGAATGCACATTTCAGAGCGCCTCAGAGACAGATAGAATAATAATACATTTCAAATAATAAATACGACATTGAAAAAAACTAAACAAAAAACGAAATATCAACTCGCCGTCCCTGCTACCTGCGCGCTGCCCGCAGAGTAGGCTACCATATTATTTATTTTGACAATGGCAGACTACAGCATAAATTGCGTCTTTTGTTTATATTCAATATTAGTAATTGCAGCAAGAAACTGCAGCTGTAGACACAAGAAAGTTTGTTATATTATGGTAGCAACGGAACGAACCGAAATATTTTGAGCAGTAATACTTACATAGCAATGATGAAATTTTGTGTTCAGTAGATAGAGACAGAGACAGTAAATCAATGATAGTCCTATCCGCTTCTGTTTTGCTCCAAATTTTGATTATGCTGACCTATAAAACGCTATTCCAAAAGAAAAATGTTAGAAAGCTTATACTCTCACCTACTGAATAAATGAATTGTCAATCAAGCCAGACCGTAGTAAAAAGGGCGACAACGCCGTAATCAACACGTGTGGTATTAGGCACAGTTATTTTGGAAGGTACCCAGGCGTCACAAATGCGTGTATATTTCACAAACGGATTGTCCCAGACAAAATATGACCACTCAGTCTCAAAAGGGACATCTCTACACGTAAAACCAACGGTAAGGTTGTATATTTATTCAATATTTAGTCCCAGATATTGACTGTAGACATGACATGGTATAATTCTGTAAAAGGTTTTTAAATAGTTTATTTCGTTATTCAGTGAGCAGCGTTTTCACTGCTGTATTGACAAATCTTAGCGCTATTGTCGAGTTTCTTGTTGCTGTGACGGAATATGATTTGAGTGGTGAAAGAATATTTTTATGAATGCCCAGATAGACAATATTGTCCATTATGTCATGGTTGGGGGTCTAAAATGAGTGCCACACACAACCGTGTTTTTGGTAACAGATGCAGCAGTGAAGTCCCTTCTCTTCACCTGCACAAAACGCACCCAAGCACGAAAGCTAGCACTGTTCCTTTTCCTGTAAGGAAAATTGTGTACTCGATGTCCTGACAGGCTTGAGTTTGTGCAACCTGCACAATCACAATAATTTACCATGATGATACACGGTGAAATGCAATATAAAACTACTGAAAAAAGACCAACGCACTATATCACAACCGCTCAGACTCACTACTACTGCACATTGGGCGATGTTGAAAAAAAAAGGCGTTTTTAGGAGCTTTGCTCAAAACGGCCACTATTTCCTCTGAATTTGTGCCCTTATGTCTTGTAAAAATGATTAAATCCTGCATTGACTTTTCAAATGGTCATTTTCAGACAAGGTTGTCACGTAACAGGTAGGGAGGACCCAAACGCAGAGGAAAGAAAGACAAACTCAAAAAGGGAAAGTTAACAGACTTTACTAACAAAAGGCAAACAAGCAGGGAACAGAAAAGGCCACGATGGGCAAAAACACAAACTCCAAAATATCCAAGAAAACAAGAGGGACTCAAAACACGGGCAGGGCAGAACACGGGCAGGCAGAGTACACGGATAGGTACATATGGTCAGAAACAAACACAAGCAAACAACCAACAAACCAACAATGAGCAAGGATCCAGCACTGAGTTCAGGAGACGGGAAACTTAAATAGGCAGACACAGACGAGACACAGTAATGGGATAATTGAAAACAATAATACAATTAAGCAGGACACAAAACAGAAGTGCCGCCATCTGGCGGCCCAACAAGGAAACACAGACAGGAAAACACAGAACCATGACAAAGGTTATGTCATGGTTCTGTCTTTGTTTCTCTTTTTCCTTTTTTGGCCCGCCAGATGGCAGTAGTTTTGTTCCTTTTCCCTGTTTAATTGTTTTATTGGTTCCAATTATTCTATTATTGTTTTTCAGTTGTGTCTAGTTATCCCTTCCCTCTGTGGTCTGATTGTGCATTGTACCCTCCAGTGTCTCCTTAGGGTCTTGTCTATTTAAGTCTTCTTCTTCCCTGACTCGGGTGCTGGTTCCTTGTGTTTTCGCTTGTGTTTCCACGTGTGTTTTGCCTGAGAGTTTGCCCGTGTTTCCCCGTGCCTGTTTTTGTCCACCTGTTTCTGCCCTGCCCGTTTAGCTTCTTGTGATTTTTGGCTTTTCTGTTTTCTGTTTTTGAGTTTTTGTAATTAAAGTCTGCATTTCCCTTTTGGAGTTCTTGGGGTTTTTTTTACTCTGCATTTGGGTCCATTCCCTCGCCAATCCGGGACAGGTTAAGTATACATTTTGGAAAAATTTAACCTGCAAGATGCTCTTTAATATTTCAGCCGCCCTCTTACTGTTGCGCGTTGTGAAACACGTTTGACTGGTCTGTATCATTTCTCTGTGTCATTGTCTGTAACCGTAGGCTAATTCATAACCGTAGGCATATTTATGCGGAAATAATTGCTGGTCTATAGGCTTCCGCTATTGTGGCCAAAACATTTTTCCTGTACAATCGCCTAGGTTTGTTTGATCCATGAAAAACAGCATATGCTCCAAAATAAAAAGAGCATGCCAAATTGTTACGAGATGTAGGCTACTGAGGTGAACACACAAACAAAAGGTGGGAACCAGGATAAACAAGGAAGAGTTATTTAATAAACTATAATAAAATAAGCACGATTACAATGACCACAGCCAGCAAATGTAAGGCACTGAATACGAAAGATTAGACAAGACATAAGTCATTTGTCATTTGCAGCCAAGGGTTATGACACATAGCTAAAATGAAGTTCTTGTCTGAAAATTAAACAGCATAAGTAGGCTTGTTTGATTAAAAGAAAAATTACATAATATCACAAACATCAACAAATAACAACCTACATTTGGGGCTGATAATTCAATTTATTTATTTTTTTTGGGGGGGGGTGGGGGGTCGGTATGGGACTTGAACATTCGATAGGTGGGCGTTGATCTACAAAAGGTTGAGAACCGCTGTACTAGATTTTCATCAAATATGTGGAGGCACTGGCGCAAGAGTCTTTATGTAGGTCTTTGTGTGGGCTTGATACCTATCTGTGCTGTTTAAATAAAGCTGTTGCTTTTTAATTCATACAGATCCGGAGTAGCGTTACTGTGTTTCAGGTTTGTTTGTTTGGCCTTAACAGTAGCATGTGTGACTGAATAAATCTCTGTAAAGTTATTCTCTTGTTCGTCTTCTCAATGATTTATCAGAAAGACACGTTCAAAAGAACAACATTGCTTCCTTGATGTCAACATACCTCATAGCTCACAGAGTAGCGCGTTTCCCTTTGGAACTTTTTGGATGAGTGACAGACAAATTCCCCTTGGACTCAAGCGAACCTGTAACTCATTACACTGCCTTGCTGGCTAACTAAAAATAAAACATTTAAACTATTGCTTTTGCATCTGTAAAATCTATGTGGGAAACGCATTTGGTCCGGTAAGTATCGCTAGCCTACACACAGGCATAGATTCAATAATTTTTCCTTTACCATGAATAAATGAAATGTAATGATGTACAGTTCAGGTGGACCCAAACGCAGGACTCAGACACAGGTTTTTTCTGGGAACTCAAAATGAGACGTTTATTTTTTTTTTAATGACAAGGAGCCGAGCTGGAGCACTGGGGAAGACAACGCAGGTTCGGACTGGGAGGAGCTGGGTCGCAGGAACAGGACCGGGTGCCAGCGCCGGTCTTAAAGGGGTAGGCGCAGGTCGGGTAACAGCACGGAGCTGGCGCAGGACTACTGGACTGGACTGGGAGGCCGGCGAATGGCGGGCTGGAACTGGCTGGAAATCAGCTGTGATCGGGAGATCGCTGGAGCTGTCAACGCGGGCACGTCTACTCTGCAGGGAGAGAACAAAGATCGTACGAACAAAGACAAGATACACGAGGCTAAACAGAAAACATGGGGAACAAGGAGTATGAAATGAAAGTGTGTGTCATATTTTTAAATGGAAGTGTTTTTAATGGGCTATTGTAAACAACAGACATACTAATCGTTTGTATGTCGGTAGAGGATCTATAGGGCTAGCTAACATTATTTTAGAAAGGTGGTGTTGCAGGGTAGGTACAGTAGCCCAGTTAAGAAGTAGTTATCAGTACAGGTGCAGCGATGAATGCTGCCCTCCCCCCTCCTGCACATTCACACTCTGACAGTAGCTGCAAGCAGGCCGTAAACGCCCCCCCCCCCCCCTTAGTTGAGGCCAAAAGTTTCCATACACCTTGGCTAACAATACTCAGGTTTTCACAACTCCCCGCACTTTTCATGTTACCATACATTTCTTTTGGCAAGTCAATTAGGGCATCTACTTTTTTCGCATCAGAGGTAATTTGAAAACAATTGATTAGTGACAGATTTATTTCAGCTTTAATTCACTATATCAGAATTCCAGGGGGTCAAAAGTTTACATACACCAAGTTGACTGTCTCTTTAAACAGTCTCGAAGATTCCAGAAATTGATGTAATTACTTTTTATAAACTTCTGTTTGGCCAATTTTCATAATCAGGAGTTAATTGGGAGTTAATTGTCACCTGTGGCTGTATTTAAGGGCCTACCTTCAGAGCCACTGCCTTTTTTTGCCCTTGATACAATGGGAAAATCCAAGCAACTCAGCCAAAACCTCGGAAAAAAAAATGTGGACCTCCACAAGTCTGGTTCCTCCTTAGGAGAAATTTCCAAACAACTGAAAGTACCACAAGCATCTGTACAAACAATTGTATGCAAATATAAAAATCTTGGGATCGCACAGACATTGCATCGTTCAGGAAGGAGGCACAAGTGAACTCCCAGGGCTGAACAAACTTTCTTCTGAAAGGTTCAACTGAACCCCAAGACAACAACAAAGGAACTGGTGAAGGAGTTGGAGTCATTAGGTACCAGAGTATCTACATCCACCATTAAGAGAATCCGAAATCGCCATGGCCTGAAAGGCTGTCGCATAAGGAAGAAGCCCCTACTTCAAGACCGGCATAAAAAAGCCAGAATGAAGTTGGCACGTGATCACGAGGACGTAGCCTTTTGGAGGAGTGTTCTCTGGTCAGAAACAAAAATTTAACTGTTTGTCCATAAGGAAAAGGGTAAGGCTTTTAATTCGAAGAACACCATCCCAACTGTGAAGTTTGTTGGGGGGGGGGGGGGGGTTTGCTGGAAAAGGGACTGGTGCACTTCAGAAAATAGATGGCATCATGAGGAAGGAGGATTATCTAGAAATACTGAAGCAACACTTCAAGACATCAAGTTAAAACTTGGTCGCAAGTGGGCCTTCAATGATCCTAAGCATAACTCCAAAGTTGTAACAAAACGGCTTTAAGAAAACAAAGTCAAAGTATTGAAGTGGCCATCACAAAGCCCTGACCTGAATCCCATAGGAAATTTGTGGACTGAACTGAAAAAGCATGTCTGAGCAAGGAGCACCAGTTCTGTCAGGAGAAATGGGCAAAAATTAATTGCATGTTAAGCAATTAAAAGGCAACGTCACTAAATACTAATAAAGTATATGTAAACTTTTGACCCACTGAAAATCTGGGAAAAGTCTCTTAGCTATTCTTTTGAAATTACCTCTTATGGAAATAAAGTAGATAACCTATGTGGCGTGGATCGGGGCATGGCTCCACAGTGCCCCTCCCAGCCTTATAGGCATCAGCCGAAACCTGCCACCAGGCCGCCTCTTCAGGACCTAGGACAGCGCCCAACTAGGAAGCCCAGCCACAGGACCCTGGAGAGCGGCAGAGTGAACATTCCTCAACTCCCTCATTGGCAGGCAGCACACCTGCAATCAATGAGGCCACACAGCTGCCGCCACTCCAGGGAGATGGCTGGGGGCTCAAAAGGAGGCCGTTTGTCTCCCTTGAGGAGAGGGGTTTTGGGCGGCCGGAGAGCGGTGAAAACTGTAAAATAACTTTGTTCCTATTTTTGCAGAATCCGGCGGAGACACAGGCCAACATCCCTCTTCCTGCGTTGAAGAGGGATCCCCCCCAGCGGTCTCCCGGACACCGTTATTTATAATTTTGTTCGCTTTACTTTAAGTTAATTTCCGACAGGAGATTTTGTTGTTGAGTTTGGTTTGGAGTTGTATATATACTTTTGGTTAATAAAAGGCCCTGTTGGGCTATTTTTTCCCAAACCTCCGGTCTGTGCATTTCTGTGCCGCCCCGCCTGCACCGTCACGCCCCGTGCGGTGCCACACCTAATTGACTTAACATAGGAAATATATGATAACATGAAATGTGTGGAGTTGTGAAAAATAGAGTTTGAATGTCTTTAGGCTAGGTGTATGTAAACTTTTGGCCTCAACCGTAGCCTACATTCCATTGTATTAATACAACCTCCATTTACACTTACTAAACTTTCAGCTTAAAACCCTTGCTATTCCTTAATCGTAACGATTAGCTAAATTATCCCGATATTCCTTCATACTTTCCATCTTAATATACGGAGGTTTAGCTTCTAGTCCTTAAAGGGCTAGGCTACATTTATCAATAAAAGGACATTTTATATTAACGCAACATATGTCCATTATGTACAGTCATTTTTAAAATATAAAATATTTTCCTTGCAGTAAAAGTGATCGGAATGCAACTGCTTCTACAACATGATTCAACCGGCATTTCAAGTAAAGAGAAGTTCCAGCAGGCCGTAAATTATCCTGATCAATGTCTTTTTTAATACATTATAAAATATGTATGACAAGACTCAGCCCATTGTTTGTTCAACTCATTTTATTAAGTTAGGTGAGAAGAAACAATGGGCTAAGTGTTGTTGTACATATTTCGTAATGTAGCCTACTACAAGTGTAGTCAGCTTCAAGTGTTTTGACAAGGCACAGGTGAAGGTGTGTTACTTACAAAATAAAATTGGTGAATAGATGGGATCATTTACCTATCTTTTGGAAGTTACAAAAACCTTTGACTGCATGCTTACATTATGGCTTTGAGTGGAGTCACTTGCAGCAAATTGAAGAAAAAGAACATTTGGCTACATAGCCTACAGTTCAGCCCAAACAACATAATTTGCATTGACCTTAATTATTTTAACAAACTAGCTTTAACTTTATTCATTTTCTACTTTTATTGAGGTATTCTCCTTTCTTTTCAAACTGTTTATTTAAAAAAAAAAAAAATTATTATTATTATTATTAATAATAATAATAATAATAATAATAATAATAATAATAATAGATGTACTATTCTTTTAAAATTTGTTTAATGTTCAGTTTGGTTTGTTTTATTGTGTTATTTGTCTTGCTCTTGTTACACATAATTGGAATAAAATTGGAATAATTTAAGTGAATTCATTAATAAAAAGTTGTTCTGTCTTTAGTGGCAGCGGTGGGCACCGTATGTTTGGTAGTTATCATTCTAACTGAAGCATGGTGGCAATTCGCATGTTTTTTTTGTTTTTTTTTGTAGGGTGGTGGGCAGTAATTGTCTGGTCTAGGGTACCAAAATGGTCAGAAACGGCCATTTTTATTTAATTTATTTTTTTGACAGTTTTATTTACACACCTGCCTGTCATAATTACTAATAAAGCTTAATATGAATGAACATTAAGCCTGCTTGCGTGCTCAGTAATATTGCATTTAAAGTTTTCTGGGAAAGTTAAATAATGTAATGTTAGCTAAGTTTGCTAACATTATGTAGCGCCTCCACTCTGGTCCCGTAACTTCGCACTTGTTACCCCAGCGTTACCGGTAGTTCTTTCTCGAGATAAATGTGAGGGGAAAAAAGCTGACTGGCTTGGACATAGTTTAGGCTACGCGTTTACCATTATTTCAGGAAAATACAATTTATGTGAACGCGTAGCTATACCACGATATCAATCACAGCGGTTATGTTATAAATAACTGCGCGCATAGCGGGAAATAACAATGGTAAACGTGCATTTACTGTTAATAAACGCGCTTCATGAACGAGTTTATTATTAGTGGGATCATCCAGTTTAGAGGAAACCCTTTTGACTGGATACACCAATCAGCTGCTTTTATGAAATATAAACATTATGTCGTCCAGAAAGCAGACTATACCCCACAAAAGCCTTGCCATTAAGAAACTGTAAGATGAATCGATATGGCTGAGGTGAAATGGATGAGAAAAACCATGGTATAGAAAAATATCCTCAAGATCATCCCACTAATATCTAACTCGTTGATGAAGTTTGGTAACGTTTAGTAACAATATACGCTTCGTTGTCTTTTCCAAGTCGCTGTATGCGTAATTATTTATAGCATACCCGTTTGTAATCAGTCAGATACATGTTTGATATCGTTGTATACGCGTTTATGTAAATTGTATCGCATGTAAATAACCAAACTCTAAGTACTGCATAGGTGTGCGGCATGAAGCATACCTGCCATTCCAATATCTAACTTGTAAAACGTAATCAAAGGCCTATCATTGAACCGCCCTTTTTTCTGCGGACGAATGTTGAAGTGAGGAAGAATAAGCGCGGCGGTGTTCGAAACTGAAACAATTCCGAGGCGACCCATCCCCGTCATCACTCCGTCGTTCGGATGGGCACCCTCGCATAACGTCATAAAATACGTCACTGGAGGGTTCCCTTCTTCTTCTCTCGGTTTTACTGGCGGATTAAAAATAACTTAAAGGTGCATACCGCAACCTACTGTACAAGAGTGTGTAACATAACATTACTAACTATTTACAATGTCCACCAAAAGTGATCCCAGTCCCGACATGTTTCATTTTATAACCCAGACCCAATTGCCTGAGTTAATGTAAATCCTTCCTGCAATGTAACATCTATATCTTCTCCAGATATGTCTACAATGTTCAAGTATATCCTGGCAGCATCCAGAGGCATCTTAATTCTTTACGACTTCCCCAGTATTTCAGCAGCGCAATTTATGACCATTGCAATGAATTCCAAAAATCTTTTATTTTCCATGCAGATATTCTGACCAGCTCCATTCCTTTCCTGCTCCGGTTCTTTTTGCATTGTCACCATCTCGTCGTTTCTCTCCATTCTCTTAGCAGCTTCGGCATACAACAATCCCTTTTCTTCTCTCATTTTATTCACTTTCCTTTCCTTAATTCTTTTTGAACACTGTGCTGACCCCTTATCGTGATTTCCCTCGCAGTGCAGGTACTTTGCTTGCTCTTTCTCAACTTTACATACCTTCACATTGCAATAGTCCTTCCCACACCTCCCACATCTTCTGACTCCTCTACATACTGCAGCAACATATCCATATTCTTGACAACAAAAACATCTGAGAGGAGCTCTCTCATATGGTCTCGTCCTGTAACACACATAATCCAGGTATACTCTTTCTGGAAATTCCCCTTCAAAACTCAAACATAGAGAATTACTGTCCTCCTTTACCCCTTCCCGGAATCTAGTCATTCTTCTTGCCTCACACACACCTGCAACATCCCGAAACAATTTAGCCTTTACTGACAGTGGCACGCCACTTATCACTCCCTTCTTCCTTGCTTCTGATCCAAGTGGGAAGCAAGTCACACATATAATCTCTAATCACATCAATCTTAAATGCTCTATCTCTCTGACGCTTTGAGACACAATCTATGATAACCATCCCACTTCTAATTATCCTGACTGATCACGCTACTCCAGATTTTTCCCCTACAAACTTTCCAACTGCATGACGGTCCTTGAAAATCCTGTCTGTTTGTGTCACGGCTGTCATTCCAACGAGATATGTCTCCTTTTTTCTCGTTTTCTGACTGGAATCGCTTGAATAACTAAATCTGTTCTTCTTCCTTTTCTTTTTATTTTCAATCCCCCTTGTGTCCTCATTTTCATGTTCAATTTTGCTCTCCAACTCTTGCTCCGACGCCATCTTCCCTCCTTTCCCCTCTTCTTTTTCTTCTGCCCTCTGGAGGGCTCCCTCCATTTGAGGAAAGAAGTGAAGGGATGCATTGGAATACTGCCCAGTTATGATCAGGGCCAGCTTTCGGTTCTCAACCTCATCACCGGATGTAATGTCGCCCCCTGCTGATATCTATGTTTGACAGCAAAAATAAAATACTTCCACTGAAATATTGATGTTAACTCCGCATTATATTAGAAAGGGTAAAATAATAATAATTTTTTAAATTATTATTTATTTTAGCCAATGTTTGCGCTACCCTCATTGCACACGTGATTTAGGGGACACAACAGACATATTTCACATTCCGGGTATGTAAACGGGATGTAGGGTTTCTCATTTCCCGTTTTATCATAACAGCCACCATAAACAATGGCAGCGACGAAGAGCAACCAGTTTTGTAGCGTTCCCCTGTGCATTCAATTCGAAGAAGAATTTATTTGTCCTTTCACAGCTTTCCCACAGATGTATTCCAAAATAAGAAAAAAACTTGCTAGGTAGCATGACTGTCACAATGTTGCAAACGAACATAAACGAACTCATTACGATAGCTAGCTAGTCAGCTACTGCTTTGTGAATAAGATACGATTACACTCGATATTAAACTTTTCTCCTCACATACATTTGGGTCCAAAAGTCTGAGTCCACTACCAACTTCTTTGTTTTTTAAATAATTCATTGAGAACTAACGCAGTTTCAGTCATGTGGTATTAGTTACTCAAGAGTGTCATAAAATCAGTTAGCTAGCTATATTTTAGTACCGTGAAATGAGCGACAGTGAGCGACAGTAAGACGGCAGATTCGTCGGAAATCGTTCAAAATAAAAGTCTGCCTGCGCGAAAGTGAGAAACGCGTATCTCAAAATTTATTTTCGAAACTAGCAACGTTTTGACATGTAAAAATACTCCGTTATAATTATAATGCCAATTAAAAAGGCAGTGTATTTTTATAAAGCTTTTTTTATATTTCTGCCATGTTGATTCTTGGAAGTGCAGTAAGTCTAAATATGAAATACCAATAATATGCTTTTTTTAGGAGAATATAAAACTGATTCCAGCATATTTGTCATAATTAATAGGTCGTGTTACCACTGAGGTGTTCTAACAACTCTAGATGATAGCTTCCTTGCTAACTGTTATAGGATAAACTATGTGGCATGGGTTTGTTAGTACACAATTAAATGTCCAGTGCTAATTCAACTCTAAAGAGATAACATTTGGACCCACATTCCAGAGTCAGACCAAAAGTTATCTGTCAAGACTTGAATTAACAATGCACATTTACTGCATACAGCCCTTCACTAAATTGATATGATGACAAAGATATCAAATAAACATGATAGAAAATTTGATAGAAAATGTTGTGGAAAACTAAACAGTGTATTCCTCTCTACTGATAGTATAGGTCAATGGATCGTGTACATCAGGCTCTGCTACCTCCCCTGGACATGTTGTCTCAATGATATGGGGGTATTTTGAAAACCTTGGACCCTCCACTCTTCAGATATGGTGTCACTTATATCAAATAAGCATCATAGAAAATGTGGCTGGGGTTTGAACATGCAGTACATAGGCGAATATCATTCAATTAAGTTACAATTGCTTTCTGATACTATAACAGATAACATGCTCTGCTGCCTCCCCTGGACATGTTGTCTCAATGATATGGGGGTGTTTTGAATACCTTGGACCCTCCACTCTTCAGATATGATGTCACTTATATCAAATAAGCGTCATACAAAATGTGGCTGGGGCTTGAACATGCAGTACATAGGCGAATTTCATTCAATTAAGTTCCAATTGCTTTCTGATACTATAACAGATAACATGCGCTGCTGCCTCCCCTGGACATGTTGTCTCGATATGGTGTCACTTATATCAAATAAGCGTCATAGAAAATGTGGCTAGGGTTTAAACATGCAATTTCTCGGCAAATAGTGTATTCCTATCCTCTGCTAGTACTGTTGAATGCATACTGTTTTTAACAAGTGCACATACAAGTCAAACAGTCTTGAATGAATTAAAATCTCTTTAAGAACTCAGAATATGACACACATAGTCATTAGTCATGATACATTTCATAGCAGGAAACAGCCAGTATTGGACACCTGGGCTTGTAACAGGATGTGAAGTACAACTGGCCTTCACATTAAGCAGTAACTATAAACAGTGAACAGAATTTTTGTAGTGACATTTTTTGTGTGACTTACAAAAGCAAAACTTGTTGACTTAATTTGTAGTGCAGATATGTCCTCATATCTGTGTTGAAAAATGTATTATAATGTCAAATATTCTAAAACCAAATACTTTTGAAGAGAGAAAAGCACAGTAATTATATCATTTTCATATGTTTTTAATGAATCAAGAATTTTCACTTTTAGGGTAATATTATTTTCTTTGTCTTTTATGTTTTGCATTTCAATGATTATTACAGCCCAGTGAGTTGATTTGATATTTAAAGGAATTATAATGTTTTCAAAGCACCACCCGTTTCTTTCACTTTTGGAAATGTTTGGGAGAACCTCTATATTTTCCCAAAATAAACAATTAAAATTCTGGCTGACAAAGGTTGAAGCGACCAAAGGTTGAGTACATAATTTTCTTTTAAGTTTTTATTCAGGATGTCCAAGTATGAATCAATTATTTGGTCACTTAACCATCTTCCACTTTTAATTAAATCTATATCCGCTGGTGATGTATTATTAGCTATATCCCTACCTGGATTTTGTGGCAATTCATTAATTTAAAAAGGAAATTCATTGTGACATTGGTCAGTGCATGTGTGACTTGTCTGGAAAATTTTGATATCATGTAGCTTTTCACATGATTCTACCTCATATGCTGCAAGAAAAAAATCAGATTTGGATAATTCTGAATTTATCTTTTTTTTAATATACTTAAATCATTGTTTAGAGTTTTATTATACCACTTTCCATTTTTCAATTTGCACCAAGTTACAAAGGGCTTTTGGCTTGCAAAATAGATAATATTTCATATAAGTTCATATAATTTTTGGTTATAAATTGAGGACATGGTCAATCGTTCATCAATTTCATTTTCAGACCATTTTGCAAGCACAAGCATAGTTTTTGGTAAATGCGTTTTATGCACCTTTTTCAATTCAAGGTTGTCTTCATGTCTACAAATTGTGTCAGGAATCCTGCCTGATTCTCCTTGTGTTCCGTTTTAGTTTTGTTTATTTTTTATTTTTTTTATTTATTGTCTAGTGTGTATTTATTTTTATTTTCAGTTTACTTGTTTTCGCTTGCGGTTGTGTTTTCTGTGTTCGTGTGCTTGGGTGTGCGTTTGTTATTATTTTTCCCCCTTTCCCCCTTAGGTTCCTGGTTCCTGTCCACGCCCACGCCCCGCCCCTGTTCCACCGGTTTCCGCATCTGCAATCAAGCCTCCACTTACCTTCCTCACCTGCATCCCATCTTCACTCATTGGCGTTGCTATTTAGTTTCTGTGTGCACCTTTTTTCTTTGCCAGATCGTGCCTCTGTTTTTTTCAGTGCCGTTCAAGCCTTATCTCTGTATCTTTGTGTATTCCCGGTTTTTGAACTTTGCTTGTTTTTCGACTACGTTTCTAGCCTGCCGACTTTGTTATTCTAGCTTCTGATTATTGACTTCCGCCTGTTTCCATCGACCTGGTCTCTGCTCCTGATTCTGTGCCTTTGCCTGTTTGTGTTTGGATTTCTGGATTTTTGACCTGCGCCTGTATTCTGACTACGAGACTGTTGCTTATCCTGTACCCTGTGTCTGGAAATAAATCTCCACGTTTTTTCACTGGACATCTGGTCTGCTTTTGAGTCCTCCACCAGACCCTGACAGTACGATCTGGCCACCATGGACTCAGCGGACCTGGGTCAACTCCAGACGGCGCTGGGAAGACAGGGAGCCATGTTAGGCGAACATCAGCACCAGCTGGAGGCGGTTAAGCAGGCACTGGACTCCTTCGCTCATACCATGACGGAGGTTACTGCTCAGCTACAGCGACTCCAGCAGACGCCAACCAGCGTCTCGTCCCCCCCAGTGAATCCGTTTGACCGGGTTCCCCCTGCTCCCCCAGCCAGGGAACCTCGCCTGTCACCACCGGAGCGCTATGCTGGGGATCCAGGTACCTGTCGGTCGTTTTTAATACAGTGCACGCTAATATTCGATCAGCAACCGTCCACCTTCCCGACTGAACGCGCTAAGGTGGCTTACGGTATCACCCTGCTATCCGGACGAGCTAGGGAGTGGGGAACTGCTGTTTGGGAGAGTGGGGCTAACTTCTGTAACAATTTCAGTACCTTCGCGGAGGAGATGCGCAAGGTGTTCGACCGCTCCGTGCATGGAAGAGAGGCTGGCGGTCTGATGCTCCGGATACGCCAGGGAGGACGGTCGGTCTCGGACTATGCCATTGAGTTCCGCACCCTCGCCACCACGAGCGCGTGGGACGGGGTCGCTCGGTTTGATGCCTTCCTACACGGGCTTGCCGAGCACATAAAGGACGAGATTGTTACTCGCGAGCTCCCCTCCGGTTTTGATGATTTAGTTGATTTGGCGATCCGAGTGGACAACCGACTAACCCAACGCCGCCGGGAGAGAACCGTGAGTGCCCCCTTGTGGTCATCTTCAGAAATTCACCCACGCGTTGCCTCAGTTTCCAGGTCTCCTCCTCGGCGGGAGTCGGAGCCTATGCAGGTGGATCGCGCCCATCTAACCCCGGCAGAGAGGCAGAGGAGGTTGAACAACAAGCTGTGTCTCTACTGTGGCCAGGCTGGGCACTTCCTCTCCACCTGCGGATTAAAAGGCAACGCTCACCAGTAGAACGGGGAGTACTGGTGAGCGTCACCTCCGTTCCTAGCTCCCCATCCCAACGCACCCTATTACCTGCTACCCTCTCCTGGGAGGGGCAGCGGCGGCCCATTACCATTCTGATTGACTCTGGCGCGGACGAGAGTTTCATTGACGCCTCCCTGGCCGCCCAGTGGCGGCTGCCCGTCGTCGCCCTGCGTACCCCATTGAGGGCCAATGCCCTCAACGGGGAGAGGTTAGCCACCGTTACCCACGTCACAGCCCCGGTGAGTCTTCTCATTTCTGGCAACCATGGTGAGGAAATCGTCCTATACCTGTTCGACTCACCCCTGGTTCCGGTGGTGCTGGGTCACCCCTGGCTAGTTAAACACAACCCACACATTAACTGGTCAGAGAACTCTGTTATGGGCTGGAGCACCTACTGTCACACCCATTGTCTCCGGTCTGCTCTGTGTCTGCTGCCCTCTGCTCCTGTGCCTCAGGAGGATAGCCCTGACCTGTCTTCCGTTCCCCCTGAATATCAGGACCTGCGGGCCGTATTCAGTAAGGCCCGAGCTACTGCGCTGCCCCCGCATCGCCTGTATGACTGCCCCATCGAGCTGCTACCTGGCACTTCTCCTCCCCGGGGCCGCCTCTACTCGTTGTCTCCCCCTGAGGTCGAGGCGATGAACAAATACATTGGTGAGTCACTGGCCGCTGGCATTATTCGTCCCTCCTCCTCCCCGGCGGGCGCGGGGTTCTTTTTTGTGGGCAAAAAGGACGGCTCTCTCCGACCCTGCATTGACTACCGGGGTCTTAACGAGATCACAGTTAAAAATCGTTATCCGCTTCCTCTGATGTCCTCCGCCTTTGAGCTCCTGCAGGGGGCCACCGTTTTTACCAAATTGGATCCCCGCAGCGCCTACCATCTGGTCCGCATTCGGGAGGGGGACGAGTGGAAGACCGCTTTTAATACACCCACCGGGCACTACGAATATCTTGTCATGCCATTTGGCCTCACCAACGCTCCTGCCGTTTTTCAGGCCCTGGTCAATGACCTACTGCGGGACATGGTCAATCGTTTTGTGTTTGTGTACATTGATGACATTTTGATTTTTTCCAAGTCCAGCCAGGAGCACGTGCAGCATGTCCGGCGGGTGCTACAACGGCTACTGGAGAACCAATTATACGTTAAGGCAGAGAAGTGTGTCTTCCACCAGGAGTCAGTGTCCTTCCTGGGGTTCATCGTGTCCTCCCGAGGCGTCCAGATGGACGAGGTCAAGGTCCGGGCCGTGGCAGAGTGGCCCAATCCTAAGACGCGTAAGGATCTTCAGAGGTTTCTGGGATTCGCTAATTTTTATCGCAGATTCGTGCGTGACTACAGCAGGGTTGCGGCCCCCCTCACTGCCCTTACATCTCCGGCAGTTAAGTTCCTTTGGTCAGACACCGCAGATCAGGCCTTCAACGAGCTCAAGAGACGATTTACGAAGGCTCCCATCCTGATTTCTGCTGACCCTACCCGCCAGTTCATTGTCGAAGTGGACGCCTCCGACGTGGGAGTGGGGGCGGTTTTGTCTCAACGTGCTAGCCGTGATAACAAGCTTCACCCCTGTGCTTTTTTTTCCCACCGTCTCAACCCTACAGAACAAAAGTACAGTATTGGAGACCGTGAACTGTTGGCTGTGAAGTTGGCCTTGGAGGAGTGGCGCCACTGGCTGGAGGGCACCCAGATTCCCTTTCTAGTGTGGACCGATCACAAGAACCTGGAGTATATCAGGGGGGCCAAGCGTCTCAACTCTCGCCAGGCTCGCTGGGCCTTATTCTTTGGCCGTTTTAACTTCACCCTCTCGTACAGGCCGGGCTCCAAGAACACCAAGCCTGACGCTCTCTCCCGCCAGTTCAGCCTCACTGAGGAGGGCCCCGAGCAGGAGACCATCTTGCCTGCTAACTGCCTAGTGGCGGCAGTGGGGTGGGAGGTGGAGAGCGCGGTGCGCCGCGCTCTGCAGAGGGAGTCCCCCCCGAGTAACGTACCTCCTAACTTGCTGTTTGTCCCCAAGTCTGTTCGTTCCCAGGTTCTCCAGTGGGGCCACTCCTCCCAGCTGACCTGTCACCCCGGGGTCAGGAGAACCCGGGCCTTCATCCTGCAGCGTTTCTGGTGGCCAGCCATGGAGGAGGAGATTAAGCGCTTCGTCGCAGCCTGTCAGGTCTGTGCTCGCAATAAGTCCGCCAACACCCCCCCCGCTGGACTGCTTCGCCCCCTGCCAGTGCCGAGACGCCCATGGTCTCACCTAGCCCTGGATTTCGTGACGGGGCTTCCCCCTTCCCAGGGTAACACCACTATCCTCACAGTGGTAGACCGTTTTTCTAAGGCCGTTCATTTTATCCCTTTGGTCAAGCTCCCGTCTGCTAAAGAGACTGCTGAACTAATGACTAATTATGTTTTTAAGATTCACGGCCTACCCACTGATATCGTCTCGGACAGAGGCCCCCAGTTCATTTCCTGCTTCTGGAGGGAGTTTTGCCGCCTCATCGGGGCATCCGCCAGCCTTTCTTCGGGTTACCATCCCCAAACCAATGGCCAAACAGAGCGGGCCAATCAAGACCTGGAGCGCATGTTGCGCTGCATCGCCTCCCACAACCCGTCCTCCTGGAGTGAGAGGCTGGCTTGGGCAGAATATGCCCACAACTCCCTTCCAGTGGCCGCCTCGGGTTTATCCCCATTTCAATGTTGTTTGGGTTACCAACCCCCTCTGTTCCCCTCTCAGGAGGAGGAGGCCAGCGTCCCATCTGTCCAGGCTTTTATACAACGGTGTCGGCGTACCTGGAGGCAGGCTCGGGCTGCCTTGCTCCGGTCTGGGGATCGGATGAGGAGAGCAGCAGACCGGCGCAGGACCACGGCTCCCCGTTACCATCGCGGACAGAGGGTATGGCTGTCTACCAGGGACATTCCACTGAAGGAGAGCTCCCGGAAGCTAGCACCTCGGTTTATCGGGCCTTACCTGATCTCCCGGGTCATCAACCCGTCGGTGGTCCGCCTCAAGCTACCAGGTTCTCTGCGCCGGGTTCATCCCTCCTTCCACGTCTCCCGGATCAAGCCTGTTCACCAGGATCCCCGCGTGCCCCCCGCCCCAGCCCCACCCCCCCCACGGCTCATCGATGGCACGCCCACCTACACTGTCAGACGTCTGCTCGAGGTGCGTCGCCGAGGGCGTGGTTTCCAGTACCTTGTTGACTGGGAGGGGTACGGTCCGGAGGAGAGGAGCTGGGTTCCCACTCGAGACATTCTGGACCCGTCCCTCATCCAGGACTTCCAACGCCGGCATCCCCTTGTGGAGACACCAGGAGGTGTCCGTCGGGGGGGGGGTACTGTCAGGAATCCTGCCTGATTCTCCTTGTGTTCCGTTTTAGTTTTGTTTATTTTTTATTTTTTTTATTTGTCTAGTGTGTATTTATTTTTATTTTCAGTTTACTTGTTTTCGCTTGCGGTTGTGTTTTCTGTGTTCGTGTGCTTGGGTGTGCGTTTGTTATTATTTTTCCCCCTTAGGTTCCTGGTTCCTGTCCACGCCCACGCCCCGCCCCTGTTCCACCGGTTTCCGCATCTGCAATCAAGCCTCCACTTACCTTCCTCACCTGCATCCCATCTTCACTCATTGGCGTTGCTATTTAGTTTCTGTGTGCACCTTTTTTCTTTGCCAGATCGTGCCTCTGTTTTTGTCAGTGCCGTTCAAGCCTTATCTCTGTATCTTTGTGTATTCCCGGTTTTTGAACTTTGCTTGTTTTTCGACTACGTTTCTAGCCTGCCGACTTTGTTATTCTAGCTTCTGATTATTGACTTCCGCCTGTTTCCATCGACCTGGTCTCTGCTCCTGATTCTGTGCCTTTGCCTGTTTGTGTTTGGATTTCTGGATTTTTGACCTGCGCCTGTATTCTGACTACGAGACTGTTGCTTATCCTGTACCCTGTGTCTGGAAATAAATCTCCACGTTTTTTCACTGGACATCTGGTCTGCTTTTGAGTCCTCCCCCAGACCCTGACAAATTGTACAGGCACATTTTTTAGGAACTGAATCATGACAGTATTGATTTTTCAATAGCTTTTTTAGAACTTCCACTTGGTGTAAGTACAGTAATTTTTTCATTTTGGCTATGCATTAAACTATTATTACATTTGCTGCATTCAAAAGAATACAGGATATGTAAATGCAGTAAATCATTTGCAAGAAAAGGTGATGTTACATTTTGGCTTACAAAATAATTTATGATGGTAAGTACATTCCTGTATTGCATTGGGTTCTCAAAGGCACTTGATGAAGACTGACACAAATTGATTTATTCAGTTTGGATATGGTACGCTTAAACTGTTGGCAATTTGTTCCCTGATGAGCCAAAATTAATCTTCCAAGACATTCTGTTACAGCACTGGTGTCTGTAAGAAACTGTAGGATATGCATAGTTTCATTTTTCATATGGCTGGACTCAATCATATCAGGACTCAAAGGGGAATGTATGATAAGGTCGTTTTGCGATCGAGGTGATATTTTGATGTCTGCCTTTATATTTTCCATTACACTTCCTTCTTTTTCCATAAAAAATATGACTGCAGTGGTGTCCTCATATGTATTTATCATTGGCACATATTGTTGCTCTGTCTGTGATAAGAACAGACCAGTAATGGCCAATTAAAGAGGATCTTTCTGCACGGCATATTATAGACTTTAGGCTGTATCTCTGCTTACGTTCTCCTACAAGAGGAATGTCAATCACCTCAAATGGAAAAACGGGTGTTCGCAGCAGTGATACCCCATCTTCACAGGCACGAGAAACATGAAGCACCATAATGTCAGGAGGAGTTACCCATATATTTTCTCTGAACAGCTGTTTTTGACATCCTGTGCATTGCTTGTTTTATCAGAAAGCAATTTGGATTTAATTGAATGAAATTCGCCTATGTACTGCATGTTCAAACCCCAGCCAAATTTTTTATGACGCTTATTTGATATAAGTGACACCATATCTGAAGAGTGGAGGGTCCAAGGTATTCAAAACACCCTCATATCATTGAGACAACGTGTCCAGGGGAGGCAGCAACGCATTATATATGTTATGCTATCAGAAAGCAATTGGGATTTAATTGAATGAAATTTGCCTATGTACTGCATGTTCAAACCCCAGCCACATTTTCTATGACGCTTATTTGATATAAGTGACACCATATCTGAAGAGTGGAGGGTCCAAGGTATTCAAAACACCCCTATATCTTTGAGACAACATGTCCAGGGGAGGCAGCAGCGCATAGTTGATGTTACAAGGTAGCACAGAATGTTGAAGTAATGCATTTTAAATTACTCTAATTCTTCCCTTACCATTCAGTTAAACTCATGTACTGATGTAATGTTGTACTAGATATTGCAATAATAATTAAAAGTAATGGGTGTATTTTATCTTCAATTCTCCTTTTAAATTTTTTGCATTGTCATTGTTAAAAATGTAGGGAAAAAAATAGAAAAAATGAAGACAGATTTGTTTGTAATTAATATTTTTATTAGTGTTGTGAATAGTTTTACAATGTCTGTTTTTAAAATCGAAGTTGTTTTAATATTGTACAAATAGAAAACGAATAGTTCATATTTTAGGACAACTGCAGTCCGATTTGTCCTCAAGTAATTTAATTTTGTTGAATGTAACAGTGGTTTTATCGTCGGACTTTTATTTTGAAATTTTCAGACCTGCGCGAAAGTCCTTACTGTCGCTAGCTTCACACTGCTCTATATTTTATGTTATGATTAGCAAATTACGTTTTAGCCAGCTAGCTTGCATATTTGGATATTCAATGTTGAAACTGCAGATGCACGTTTATTTTAGTTGTTAATTGTAATTACAAAATGTATTGACGGACATCGCAACAAGCCTACTTAGAAATGTGTGGGTAGTTTTTATCAACGATGAAAACAAACAGCTCGGTAGTGAACTGAACACCATTACACAGGCGATTTGACAAGCAATATAAATCTTTATTAGAACAAGTACAGCACAAACAACATGTCACCGTAGTACAAAATTTAGTTCAGAGATATTTCACTTTGGTATAGACGCTTTCTTCGGACGAGCGCGCGTTGCCAAGGTTATGCGCTTGGCCCTAAATTAACTTCCGGTCTGTGTTTGTTTATGTTGTTACCATTGAAAGCGTCTATAACACAAGTAATTTTGTGGAGCCTAACACATTGTACTTACATAGCTTTGCCTCCCCTGCTGGCCGTCAACGTTAATCGCTTTTCCTCACAGTTGTCAGGCTCCCTATTCATTCATTTTCGGGACAACCGAGAGGAGCTGTTAACGGACAGCAGATGTTGCTTCATGCTACGAAAACACAATGGAGTCGCCTCCAGAAAATAATTTGTTAATATGTTATATCGAAGTGAAATATCTCTTGAATCGGCTAACTTGCTGTGGTTAGCAAGCTAGCTATTAAGCTTTCTGGCGAACCAGAGCTAACGTTATACTTACCTTCATAACCGAATATAAACTTCTCAAAAAAGAATTTATAGCCCTTGTCTAGTTTAGACCGCTTAACGTTCATTGGCAATGCTTCGACAATGCGGATAACATCCGACATAGTGAACTTTGGCAGAGCTATTAGGGATTGTGAGAACACACGTCGCTGTTTAGCCTCATTTTTTTCGCTGTCAGAAATGGATTTGCGTCCGTAGCAACGGTAACCAGAAACAAAGTATCCCTACATCCGGTTTTGGTCGCCATCTTGTGACGTTTTCCATCGAGGTCAAGGAAAAGTGGTCAGGAAAAGACAGAGGCTGCGTCCGAATAGTCAAAAAAATACGTCCTATGTCTTTTCCTAACCACTTTTCCTTGACCTCGATGGAAAACGCCTTGAGGTTAAGGAAAGATGTGAAGCAGAATTCAAAAGGACTTAGGAAAAGACAACCGCAGTGCTAAGAGAATCCGACTGCACTTACACTAGGCTATGTAATTATGCGACGGCGGATGTTATTGACGTGAGTCTGCTGTGGTAAAACTACAATCTCATAAAAAAACACGTTTTCAACATACGAAAATGCCAAGTTACTCACACATAGAAGACATACACCGTCTACACATACACTCATTCATTCAGACTGCTAAAATCCAGGCCTGCCATTAAAAGTAGGCTATTGATATCAAAATGACGTCAAGTTACGGTACTACAAAGAATATAGGCTATCTTGCCTCACCGAAATTAAATAAGATGTATTCCAAAGCAATTCTACCCAATATTTCCTTAATTCTTTCAAGTCACTTGGCCCTGTGTGTATAAGCATGCAGTACATGGACAGGCCAAACATATGTGTGGATGGCTTTCTCACAGTCAAGATTGATTAAATAGGCGTCTGTATGTCCAATTTGTATTGGTATGTATGTCGCTGCCCAGCCTTTCTGTTGCGTGAATGATTGTATGTTTCTTGGTATAAATGTCTGTTCGTAAATGTGAATGTAACATGCTGCGAGGGAAATGTCCCCATGGGGATAAAGAAGTTCTCTATGTATGTGTGTACAATATGTATTTTACATGCAGTATTTATTGTACGCAGCAAATATACAATCACTTGTACATTTACTCAAATTCAGTTCAGAAGCAAGTATAAACATGTTTTCTGGAGAAACATGCTTCCTGTAGTTACTCACCAGCAGTTTTCTACATGAATTTCAATGTGTTCCATGAGGCAATTCGAAATATTTGACGCTTTGATCTGACACAAAGTTTGCATGACATTGTAAAATGGTAAGATTACAAAACACAGGGCCAAGTGACTTGAAAGAATTGAGGAAATATTGGGTAGTATTGCTTTGGAATACATCTTATTTAATTTTGGTGAGGCAAGATAGCCTATATTGTTTGTAGTACCGTAACTTGGCGTCATTTTGATATCAATACTTTTAATGGCAGGCCTGGATTTTGGCAGTGTAAATGAATAAGTTATAGACGGTGTATGTCTTGTATGTGTGAGTAACTTGGCGTTTTTGTACGTTGAAAATGTGTTTTTTATGAGATATCATTTCTTTTTGCAAAGCGTGTTATTATGAGAGTGAGAAATGCGAAGTGACCCTGTAAGAAACGGTTGTGGATTATGGCTATCCTTGTGTGAATTTGTACAGTCTGATGAGCGTGTACCATTTAGCCGTTTCGGTTTGCTGTATATCTAAAACAGTGGCTGTGACAGAGGGTGCGGTGGCGTAAGTGTAAACGCATCAGAAACGCAGGTGAAATATGGCCAGTGTATGTACTCACGGATTTGACGGCCATCCAACGAGCCTTGATTGACAGAAGAATCAGCAAGCCCGTAGAATTAGAGCTCCCTAGGTCGCAACTTGTGTACCCTGCTGTCCTGCTCCGTTGTCTGTTATTTCGTGGAGATGCACTTTTAGTGTTTGTAAGGTTTATAAGGCATTTTATAGGCTTATCTGCAGGTAGGAATCCTCTTCGCTGTTTTGCTAAGCTGGAACCGGAAAACTTGATAATGGAGAATAGGAGCAGACGCATATGTCCCAACAGGCTTTGCATATGAGAAAATAACAACAGTGTGAGATAAATTAGGAGAAATGATGAAATTGCGTAGTTGAAACAATATGTTTAGCAGAATCGGCATGTAGGTGAAGGTTGACATGATCACAGACTATAGTGCGAAGTAAATTAAGTGACCATGAGCGAGCTTAGTTTCCTTATCGAACGGTATATATAACAGTCTGTATAAAGCAGTAGTTGTTAAAGTGGAGGGTTAAGTAACATGGGAAATCTATTGCACTGATGTGCTTTTCTTATGTTCAGTAGCAGTAGTTACAATTATGAGTGAGTCATGATTTTAAATGTTTTAATGGGGAGTTGCAGAACGTACATACGGAGTAATTGTTTGTATGTGAGAAACGTGGCGTTTGCTGATAAGAAGGTTTTGGACGGTAGCCAAGTGAAGAAATATAGTTCGTAGAAATGGCACAGTGGTGAACTGGTGTAACTTTTTAATAAAAGGAATACATTTGCTGTCATGAAATGCATATGGGTGGCCGTGAGTGAGTTTTGGTAAAGCAAATATAAGCGTAAGAAAATGTCAGTGTAAAAGAGGGAATTATCTGCCTGAGGGCGAGGCGGGATTCAATCATTCAACCGGAGGTTTACCAGTCTGTGACTTTGTTAGTGTAGCACCATGACATAGCTATGCAATGCGTGAAATATCATTAGCAAACTTGTCCGTGGTTTTAAAGAAGAACAGAGGCCAGTAAGCACAGAAGAGCTCCCATTGAATCCATATGGCTTTGCAATATTGTAGCCGGTTAATAACTGAACGTGCAGACGGTACGTCATAATGCAGTGTATACGTTTGGTGAACGGCGGGTAGCAATAATTGAGAAGTAGTAGACAATTAGTAGTGAGGGTTAAAGCAGGTTAAAGAAACGTGTTCCTAGCTGGGCTTGAACCTAGGACCCCATGTTCCCAAGACTGTAACCTTGCCCGTCAGGCAGACTAGCTGTTTAAACTGGAAATGTTTCAGAGTAAAAAGGTATGGGTATTTTGCGTGTGTATGCGAGTTTTTGATTGGGTCGTGTAGGTGAAGATTTGGCTGGTGTCGGTAAAATGTCCAATGGGGAGACATGTTGTTAGTGGGATAGGCGGCAGGAAAAATAAGAATGAGAAGAAGAAGAAGAAGAAGAAGAAAGAGAAGAAGAAGAAGAAGAAGGAGAAAACGCAAAATCCCCTTAGTTTGGGGCTTCATTGTGTGGACATGTGAAGTTGTTTATGAAATCTGTCTGTTGAAATGGGGTCAGAATGTGCAGAATTAAATGTTTTTAAGGGCTGAGTGTCTGTGGCTGTTGTGGTTATTTCTGGGGGGAACCCTGAAAAGTGCCAAACTCTCGGTGCTGTATATGTATGGGGCATGCCCCCGCCAAGGCGTAACTTGGCGGGATGGCATACCTGCCATCCCAATGTTTCCGAAGATGGACTCCTAAAGGCGCATCTTAAGCCGCGTTTCCACCAAAAGTACCCGGAACTAAAAGGTTCCTTCAGCCCATGGTTGTCCACGTTTCCACCGCGCTCTAAAGTCCCGCGAAGATTAGGCAAATTAGCCCACTGACGTATGAAAAAGCGACGTTGTCGTCGGTCCATCTGTCCTATGATTTCTTCTGTAACCCCATACTACCACCGAAGTAGCCTACATTATTTTCTAATAACCGGGACAGGTCAGAGGGATTTATTCCACTTATATACAACGGGTTACCAACAATGATTATATATGGTTACTTTTGTATTTATTTTTTTATCGATTTAATCACCTGGAATTTAAATATTCTTCTGCAGCCGTTTGGGCATATTTTACCGTTGTCAAGCAAAACTGTCGTTGGTAGTTGAACTTGGACCGTTGTTATGCAACAAATATAGGATATAACAGGCCAATAGTCAGATTGTAACTCTTTTATATATCCTCTCAAACACATTCATTATGTTTTTATGCGAACATTCGCTTTCATGTCTTGACATCCGAAGCGACAGAATGCATTCACATTTATATGTATAACTGGCAACAACAGCAGAAAACATGCACACGTTGTAAACAATTTGCTGTTTGATTACTTTCTCATCGTCAATTCCATATAGGCTAATCGCAAAATGACAAGAATAGAACGAAAACTCGGACTTGCGTGAAAATTTAAATTAGTAGTGGTACAGCCACCGTTTGCTTTCCTTCGAAGTTACTGCTAGCCGAGCAGAGAAGTGTGCCCTCCAGATGCGAACCATGCACCATAAATTAGTCCATAGTCTTCCTGGTCTTTTTGTGGAATTGAAGAATGGCAGAGTAAAATTACGGCAGTCTGAAAAAGCTAAAGGGACGATTACTAGAATTAACCTGTTATTTTACCCTGACAAAAAAGTGTGGAAGGTGATTTCCAGTTTGCTTTTACTGTATCACCAATGTAAATTACGCAGAACTACCGCATACCTCACATAACTGTATCAAACGGCAGTCAATTACAACGGGCTAACAAAGAAAATCCGGAAGAAAATATTCAGCAACCGAATTAATCCGTTTGAATGTTTTGGTGTGTAATATGCTGTCCCAGCACGAATGCTTTTTATTAAAAAAAATTATAAAACGAATACTAAAGCAAGAAAAGAACAGAAGAGCACACGTTATAATTCCAAGACGTTGGCAGGCTATAACCAAAACTAGGCTACTGCGCCGCATAACATACATGTTTGATTTGAAGTTATCATGAAAATAAATAAAAATAAAGTTTGCGGCTGCATATTTTTAAACATGGCGGCTGAAAATAAACACAAAAAAATGCTGCGAGTACTCGACCAATCAGAAATGTTCAGCGCTGCAAGCTCCACCCAAAAGGTTCCTGTACTTTCGGAAAGTTCTACCCCCCGAGCAGGAACTTTTTGGGGGGTAAAATAAAGCCCCCGGAACTAAATTTAGACCCTAGTTCCTGCGGTGGAAACGCACTGAGTTCCTCAAAAGGTTCCTAGTTCCGGGGTAAAGTTCCTGCGGTGGAAACGTGGCTTTAGATACTTCGCTCCGTGCGTTCTTATTGTGTTGTTTCATGCAGGCTATATAAACGTGGACAACCCAGCGAAAAATATTACTTCATTACCAAGGTTGGAATTGAAATAAAAAAGGAATATAGGCTACCAGTCACAAAAGTGAAACAAAATGGTTGTCACATTGAGAATGGTTGCTCACGCTCACCCTCCTGTCCACTCATATTTATCGACGGCATGAATCCCAATTATTATGATTGTATGAAAATAATTCATTAAATTTAATGCAAGATAGGCATAACATGTTAGGCCTACAAATTTACTACTGTACATATCATCATTCAAGTTTCAAACATGTTGAATTAAAAACATAATCTGGCTAAAAAGGTCTCATATCCCTTTCTTGAAAAACAGACTTCTGTGTAATGGTTAATATGCTGATTATGATCTGATTATAAGCCTATGCATATAATAGCTTAAGAACCACCACACAACTCAGTCATGTTGATCGTTTGTTTTCGTGAACGGCCGAATGGTGCTTCGCTTTAAATGTTGATGCCGTAAGCGATTGTGGGACGGCATTATTTCCTTTCGTAAAGGACGGTCCAGTGTATCCTATGCTAAAGGAGATAAGATAGGAAGCATTGAAGCACCTTTCCTTAGCATTTAAGAGAATTCGAACATCTCTTATCATGGTTGCCACTTAGATACTTCCGGGTCATTTCACTCAGTTAGGAACCTTCCTAAGCAAAAAAGACTATTCGGACGCAGCCATAGGACGTAATTTTTTTTGACTATTCGGACGCTTCCTAAGTTATGATCTACCGTCTTCCGCCCGTGCCACGTAAGCTTCTGAGAAACTGGATTCGTCCATTCTTAACAACTCTAGGAAATTAACATATTTTGCCAGTGCAAGTTTTCCCCACGTCGACCTTGATACATGCTAACGAAACACGTCCAGTACTATTTATAATATTATCACAAATCGGCTATTTTTTTATTTTGTAGCTTAACTGCTGTGCACCATGCGGCTTCTTGGAATTTACAGCTTGATGTTGCATATTGCTTTAGTTTATTGCACAGAGTTAACGTTTGTATTGCCAGATAACGATAAACAATGTTTCTTCGACGATCTACAGGAAGGAGTCAAGATCGACATCGACTATCAAGTAAGTGTTCATTAAAGTAATAAATCTAAGTGAATTGTTTACTATACTACAGTATCTGCAAGGACGCTTCACGGCAGTCCATTATTCAGATCGGAAACACTATTACGTGGTTATAAATGTATTCCCGCATATCTTTAAGTTCATTAGTGTTCTTGTACACTAATAATTGTGTATATCTGTCGATTGATGTCAGCACCATATTTTGTGCAATTTGCCCCGATTACTTTATATACGAGATATGTTACTCAAGTCTGAAGTTCTTTTGCCGAAATATTATGAATCACTGATTTCTGTAATTGCAAGTAATTAAATATGTCGGAGACAAAGCTCCGCACTGATGTAAAAAAACAGTGTACTTCAAC
The DNA here is from genome assembly GCF_013347855.1 of Anguilla anguilla. NCBI lineage: Eukaryota > Metazoa > Chordata > Actinopteri > Anguilliformes > Anguillidae > Anguilla > Anguilla anguilla. The sequence continues at coordinate 24,416,923 of NC_049205.1, read as the reverse complement.
ATTATTTAAGTATAATTATATAAACCTTTTGATTGTACTTAAATTGTAATAATGCTCCATACTATTTCATTTTACACATGCAGGTACAACTCATATTAGGTTGTGCAAAAATAGGATGCATAAAATTACGTTTAACATGACAAACTTTGATAAGGTTTGTATGAGTATTTGGACTTCTGTCTTTTTCACTCCAGGTCATTGCTGGGGGGAACTACGACATTGACTGTTTTGTTACAGACCCACAGAACAATGTTCTGTATCAGGAGAAAAAGAGACAGTATGACAGCTTCTCGCACACAACAACATCCAAGGGTGTTTACAAGGTCTGCTTCAGCAACGAGTTCTCCACTTTCACCCACAAAACTGTCTACCTGGATTTTCGAGCTGGGGAAGAGGCCCCTCTCCTACCTGACATGAACAGAGCCACCGCCCTCACTCAGGTATGCTCTGTTTCTGAGGAAAAGGAATAAGAGTGAAATGACAGGCTGCATGAAACCAGTTCAGGGGTTCAACCAAAAAGGGTTTTACAGGTGTAACTTGCAGCTACCATCTGTCAATAGTTAATTAGCCCCACACAGAAGTGTGTACTGATATTGGGAAACAGTATAATTGCATAGACGTATCTCCTTTCTCTTCTGACCTGCATATTAATGTGTGCTTATTTGTGTGTAAGTTGCAAGTTATACATGTGAGGACCCAGCTTCTTCCCGTGGAATCAAAGTCAGGACGATGCAGGAACTCACTAAGACAACACTTTACTGAAGAAAGTAAAATTTATTGTAAATCACACTGGCCAGCAGGAGGGTCACTGAAACACAACACAGGTTTGCGGTACAGCAACCCACCCCACACTGGTCTTCTAGCCTGGTTTAAATACCCTCTGAGGCTTTGACTGGGTATGCATGTCCATACTATCTGCAAGGGTCTATCTCTTTGTTCCCTCATGACATCTGTTCTGTACATAAACAACCTATGCCCTTAATGTTGCCTGATACCATATGGCGTCACTGCTTGCAGAGAGGAGAAACACTCAGAACCCATCATAAAATAGAAGACAAACTCAAAATAACAGTGCACTCTGGAACTGCGTATAATATTTAGAAGCACTGCAAATGGGAGGTGATGCCCATGGATGTAGAATTCTTACACAGATTCACCATTTATGTTATGCTGATCCACACACGCACTCACTCAGAGACACACACACAAACGCACACAATGGAGGTCAGTCATCATTTCTGGGATGTGGCAGCCATCTGCTAATACTTGTAATCTCTGCATCTGCACAGTGCCATATGCTCAAACTTTTCAGCTGGGAGGAAGCCGAAAATTGGTGGTCAGCAACTGATTGTTAGGATTATACTGGTTAGCTAGGTGCCTTTAGTTTATGCAGTCCACTTTCCATGATACACACTTGCTTGGAAGATGGCGTCTAAGTATTGAGAAGGAAATGACAAAGGACGGTTGACTGAAGGGTCTGTTAAAATTGTCCGCCTTAACTTTCATGTGGACACAAGTGCATGTTTTCCACTGTAGGGCCGAATGGTTCTGAGCACGGAGAGGAACGGTTCCAATGATGTTTCCACCTGGAAACGGTTTGGCGCGGAACACTTACAATCCGTGCCCAGCACGATTTTCTTGGCATGGTTAGACAACTATGCTCAGTGCAGCAGAACCGTTCGGGTAGGTGGGCTTATTGACGTAGGTATTCACTGATTGGTTTCACATTACGTCAGTTTTGTGACTCCGCATACACAACAGGATGCCGTCGCTGATCCACTGGGTCACTTGCTGTTGTCACTAGTTTTTTTTTAATACTTCCTAGTCCTGGTTTTAGCAGCCCGACAGATGTAAACAGAAACGGTAACCGTTCCCACGAGTCCTGAGCAGCACGGAACGGCACGGAGCGCCCCTGGTAACCGTTCGGCCCTACAGTGGAAAAGAGGCTAAGGACTCCCCCTTTTCCCTCTCTGGTTTTTTGCACGTTTGGTTTTGGGTTTTTATTTTTTTTTTGTTTGGCTCATATTAAATACAATTCAGAATAAAATTTGTGACTTGTGCTGCCAGAGAAAAGTGTGGGCAGGTCCTTGGTGTTGGGAGGAAGTACTTCCTAACCAAGCTTCTTCCAACTAACAGGGCAGCAAGGACACATTGCCTCATTCATGAAACTTGTTTATGTTCAGATTTGATCATTGACTGCTTGTGAACATTTCCACAAACTGTTCAGCATTTTCTTTTCTTATTTTAATTTGTTCTTTGGTAAAATCAAAATCTTCATGTGTTTGAAAATGCACATAAAGGCATACACAGAAGATGTTTGTATTTAGAATGCTTTATTATTTATGCAAAGTCATTTTAAGTAGGCTAGTTATAGACCTAATAATAACAAAAGTGACTTGAAACAAATTGAGTAACATTGCTTTGGAATACTGCTTCTTTAATTTCGGTGAGGCAAGATTGCCTATATAGTTTGTAGTACAGTAACTTGGCGTCATTTTGATATCAATACTTTTAATGGCAGGTGTAGATTTAGCCAGTTTGAATGAATGAGTTATAGACAGTGCTTTGTATGTGTGAGTAACTTGGCATTTTTGCATGCTGAAAACTTGTTTTTTATGAGATATAATTTCTTTTTGCAAAGTGTTTGTGTTACGGCCGGCTCAAAGGGCCGCAACAAACAAGTCCAAATTAACCAAAAAACAATCCAGAAAGTGATTTAAAAACAAAACGCCAACATTTATTAATGTAAATTACAAACTAACACGTAAACTACAACAAACGAAAACCCTACAAAGTACACAAAATAAAAAGATCTCCACAAAAAATACAAACCACACACAGCCCCAAAGAAGATCCCCCTTCAGCCTCATACTAGATGGCTTATATTGGGCCACAGGCAGGTGGAGGCAATCAGGCAATTAGGTAATTAGGTAATTACCTCCACCTGCACTACCCAGACCAGCAGAGGCAGGGGACATAACAGTTTGTTATAAGAAAGTGAGAACAGTAACGCATATAAATGTAGACGATGAGAAGTATGCGTACACATAGATACATACAGCGTAGGCAGTGCCGGATGTACAGTGGTTTGATTGGGACGCAGAGTGAGATTTTGGGGGGGCCAAGTTGAGGACATGATTTCTGATGAACGTGTACCGTTTAGCATTTTCGCTTTGGCTTTGCTATATATGTAAAACAATGGCTGTGCGGGGGCGTAGGTATCAAAAGAAGCTTGCACCATTAGAAAATGAACAGAAATATCCCCAGTGTATGTACTCACTCATCTGACGGCCATGCAATGAGCCTTCATTGGCAAAATTATCAGCAAGCTCGTAGAATTTGACCTCCGCAGGTCACAACTTGTGTACACTTCTGTCCTGCTCCGTTTTCTGTTATATCGTCGAGATGCACTTTCAGTGTTTCTATGGTTTATAAGGCATTTTGATAGGCATGGCTGTTCACTGTTTTGCTTAGCTAGACAGGGGAGAATAGCAGCACACACATATGTCCCTGCAATCTTTGCATATATAGAAAATAACAGTAGTACGAGAGAAATGAGGAGAAATTATGAAATAGAGTAGTTGAAACAATATGTTGTTAGCAGAATGGGCATGTAGGTGAAGTCTGACATGGTCACAGACTACAGTGCAAAGAAAATAAAGTGACCATGAGTGAGATGGGTTTCCTTATTGAACGGTAGCCTATATAAAACAGACGGTATTACTAGTTACTCATTGAATTAGTTGTTGAAGCAATGCGTGAAATTGTGCAGCGAAACTTTTCCGGCATTCAGCACTAGTAGTTATAATTACGAATGAATCATGTTTTAAAATGTCATGTTTTAATGGGGTGTTGCAGACAGTTCATACATAGTAATTGTCGTAGTATTCTGGCAAAAAAATGTAGAGTTCCTGGTTAATACATGACAACAACATACTTTGTGCAGTCTGGTTTCAGGTCTGGTCATAGCACTATGTTCATTTCAGTGTTCAGTGAGCAGCATTTTTCACAGCTGTACTGGCATACCTTCTGCTATTGTTGGCTTTATCTTGTTGCTATGACGGAATATGAACTTTTAGTGGTGAAAGAATGTTTTTATGAATGCCCAGATAGACACTATTGTCAAGTGTGTCATGAGTGAGAGGTGTAGTTGCAGATGAGACTGCAGGGATGGGGTGCTTGGTAAATGAATGACAGGCACAACAACGGTAGGAACTCCGACTTCGGCATAGTTGTCCTGAATCGTCTACTAATATAGCTAGAATACAGAGGTTGTGTTTTCAACTCCTAGTTTGGTTGCAGGAGCACTGAATGTCTGAGTTGAACAAAGCTTCAGGATGAGGTTCTGGCTATGTGTACGAGTAAGCATTGTTGCCAATTTGTTCATCAAAGGTAGTCATTAGCTAGCTGTAGAGAGTACAAGCTGTTCTCAAACTTTGTCGAGGTGAAGAAAGTGTTCATAAGTTGGGCCATTTTCATAAATAAAACAAGTTGTACTACATAGTTCTTATGTTCAGTCTAGGCCACAAAGCAGGATCACACTGTTCCAGCCAGATAGTTTCCAAATAATAATAATAATGAAATAATTACATTCCTAAACATTAAGTATGCATTAAAAAAGATATCAAGATACAGCCCCATCCATAGATTTTGATATCATTTCAATTTTGGGAGAGACACAGTGCTAGACCACCTAGTCTCCCAGCAGACTAGCTGGTCTAGCAATATGAAAATTCTGGAGGTGACAAATTTCCCTGTCTCTCAAACCTGTGTGTATGGCCTATTCTTAACAGAATCTGGCTATAATTTAGTAATCCTGCTTTGTGGTATGTTTGGAACAATGTTTGGAACATAGGATTTGACTCAGTACTACATAATTTTAAAGTTGTAATCAAACAATTCACATGTGGTTAAATAGCAGATTCCCAGCTTTTATTGAAGGGTGATTTATACATTTTGGATTCACCATGTAGAAATTACAGCATTTAGTCCCCCCATTTCAGTGCACCATGATGTTTGGGACAAATGGCTTCACGTGTTTTTGATTAGTCAGGTCTGTTCAATTGCTTCCTTAGGGCAGGCATAACAGAGCTTTCAGTATCTCGCCTTGATTCTTGGCTTTTGATTGTATTTGGAGTCTGTTATTGGTGTTTGTCATCAAGACCAGAGTTGCGCTAATGAAAATCAAGGATGCTATTATGAGACTGAGAATTAAGAGAAAAAAAGAAGAAATTAATGTGTTCTTTTTAGTTTGCAATGAAATGTTGAGAGATTGCATATAGATGTCAGGTAAAACTATACATGTCCTGGATCATAAACCTCTTGACTACTAGTGCATGCGTAATATCTAAGGGTGGATATGCAGAAATACTAAAGATCTGTGAAGCAAAAAGTAAGTGTACCCATTGTCAAATCAATCTAAAATGTCTAAATTATGCGTTGCTGTAAATCACAACATAATCATGTATTTCACTACAAATCAACAGTCTTGACTCAAGAAACTCTCTTTTGCACCATTTTCAAGTGGGAATTAAAGGCTTTCCATCAGTACAGGGGCCTAAAATATCTAGGGCTCTGGAAACATATCACAAATCTCTTGAAAAATGAATTAAATGCTTTTTGTTTATTATAAAGCATGTGAATTTGCCCCTTATGATGTTTAAGATGAAACATTGATATCAGTTTTAAAAAAATGCAAAAATTTGTGACACACTGTGGTAAATGTACCTAACTGTGTAAGGATGAACTCTTGTATGTTTTTCTGTATTCTACAGTATGTAGTGTTTTCTTGTATGGGGTTGGGAAAACAATATTCATCCATCCACCAAAATGTTTTGGCAATGTTCCAGCTTCACGTCAGATCCAGTGAATGAAACACAAACACGACTGAGCTACAGACGCACACTACAGTGTGGAATATACTGATTATAAAAAAGCACTAACCTATTTAATCACACTCAATTAAAAAAATTATGCATATAACCGAAATGTTTTGAGCAGTAATACTTACATATCAAGGATGGAATCTTATCTGTGTTCAATAGACAGAGACAGAGGATCAATGCTGTCGTTCTCCTCTTCTGACTTAGTCCATAAAACAATATCAGCTGGGTCTATTAGCAAACATATGCCTTAGCCATTTTCAAAAGTGCTCAAGAATAATTTTTTCCAAAAAATGATGGAACTCATCAATAACGTTTAGCCGGGTGCAGTGTCTTTTACTGGTACCACAGAGTGAATGTGTAAGGTGGCGATAATGAGACAAAATTTTCCTATTCCAAAAAGTAAAATTATACATTCCATACATTGTTAGAAAGCTTACTCTGTCACCTATTGGATAAAATAATTGTTAGCCAAATTGTAATAAAAAGGGTGACAACACCTTAAACAGCATGTGTGGTTTTACGCACAGCTGTTTTTGAAAGTAACCAGGCATCACAAATGAGAGTATATTTCACGAATGGAATGTCCAAGACAATATATAACCACTCAGCCTCGAAAGGGAGATATCTAAGCATAAAACCAATGGCAAGGTTGTATATTTATTCCATATTTAGTCCCAGTTAACAGTAGAATGACATGGTATACAGTCAGGTCCATAAGTATTTGGACAGTGACACAATTTTCATCATTTTGGATCTGTACGCCACCACAATGCATTTGAAATGAAACAATCAAGATGTGATTTAAGTGTAGACTTTCAGCTTTAATTTAAGGGTTTTGTCAAAAATATTGTATGAACAATGTAGGAATTCCAACCATTTTATACATAGCCCCCCCCCCCCCCAATTTTAGGGGCTCAAATGTATGGATTGGACAATCTAACATAATCATAAATTAAATTGTCATTTTTAATACTTGGTTGCAAATCCTTTGCACTCAATGACTGCCTGAAGTCTTGAACCCATACTCATCACCAGATGCTGGGTTTCTTCCCTGGTGATGCTCTGCCAGGCTTCTACTGCAGCTGCCTTTAGTTCCTGCTTGTTCTTGGGGCATTTTTCCTTCAGCAAGTGAAATGAATGCTCAATTGGATTCAGGTCAGGTGATTGACTTGGCCATTGCAGAACATTCCACTTCTTATTGTTGGGTTTATCTTGCTATGACGGAATACGAGTTTCTAGTGGTGAAAGAATATTGTTATGAATGCCCAAATAGGCACTATTTTCCTGTGTGTTGTGGTTTGGTGTTGTAGTTGCAGATGAGACTACAGGGAGGGAGTGCTTACTGCTTGCTATATGGAAGACCAGCATGACAATGGTGGTTCTTAGAAACTCTGTTTGTGTTTTAAACTCACGGTTTGGTTGCAGGAGCAATGAATGTCTGAGTTGAGCAATCTGGGCATGCCGACGTGCAGACCACTAGAGCAATTGCACAAAGGGGTTAAACAACGACTTGCACACTTGACTTAGGGATTTAAATTAATGTGACTAGATCTCTCTCCTCACAAAGAAAGAATTTCCCTCAGAGAACTTAACATAATCAACAAGTATATCTGTGAATGCAGAAGAAATTTGCCCCAATAAGCTATATTGCCTGCCAGTGTTGTCACAATACCAAAATTTTGACTTCGATACCAGGTTTAGTATCACGATACTCGATACTGAAACGATACTTGAAACTTAAACGATACTGATTCGATACTCGGTACCTAACGATACTGAAATTACCTTAAAGAACATCTTGCAGGTTAAATTTTTTACGAAATGTATACTTAACCTTGTCTGAAAATGACCATTTGAAAAGTTAATGCAGGATTTAAAATAATTTTTACAAGACATAAAGGCACAAAATCAGAGGAATTAGTGGCCGTTTTAAGCAAAGCAAAAACCTTTTTTTTTTTCAACATCGCGTAACAGAGGGAAGTGGCTCACTGGCTCTGCCTTAGCCCAATGTGCAGTAGTAGGTGGTAGTGAGTCTGAGCGGTTGTGATATAGTGAGTACACACTTTTCCTAACAGGAAAAGGAACGGTACTAGCTTTCATGCCTGTGTGCATTTTGTGTAGGTGAAGAGACGGGACTTCACTGCTGCATCTGTTACAAAAAACGTGGTCGTGTGTGGCGCTCATTTTAGACCTCCACCCATGACATAATGGACAATATCCTATCTGGGCATTCATAAAAAATATTCTTTCACCACACAAAAATCGTATTCCGTCATAGCAACAAGATAAACCTCACAATAGCCCTAAGATATGCTCGCTGCTCACTGAATAATGAAATAAACAATTTTAAAACATTTTACAAAATGATACCATGTCATTATACAGTTAATATCTGTAAATATTGTGAGTAAATGAGTAAATTATGAGTAAATATTGAATAAATATACAACCTTACCATTGGTTTTATTCGTAGAAATGGCGCCTTTGTGGTAATATATTGTCTTGGACAATCCGTTTGTGAAATATACACGCATTTGTGACACCTGGGTACCTTACAAAATAGCTGTGCGTAATACCCCACGTGTGGATTACGGTGTTGTCGCCCATTTTTAGTATGGTCTGGCTTGATTGACAATTCATTTATTCAGTAGGTGAGAGTATAAGCTTTCTAACGATGTATAACATGTCTATTTTTGCTTTTGGATAGCATTTTATAGGTCAGCATAACCAAAATTTTTCTCATTATCGCATTCACTTATGCATACTGTGTAGCAGTATCTGCAATATAACTGCAAGCAGCGATACAGGAGGCGCTGCACATAACGAAATGTTGTCAACGATTTTTCATAATTTCTTGGAAAATATTATTATTATTGAGGCCACAAAAAACTAGTAGGGTCCTGCAAATGCGGACCTAGGACTGCGGTTCTGAAACTGCAGCCTCCGCTACTGCAGGAAGATGCTACTCTCTCAAACAGTAATGCGGGAGACACATTTTCCTGGCTGTTATTTTGTACATTTGACCTAAAAGTACCGAATGTCAGAAAATTCTAATACCAAACTGTTTTTTTTTTTTTTAAGTACCAAAGTTTCGCTATACTGTGCAACACTATTGCCTGCCATGCTATATTTCCCGCCATACTGAATTTCTGCCATTTTTTATTTCTAATGGCTGTACAATTTTGCAATGTAACATAATTATTTCCAAATAACTTTGTGCTTGTACCTCCTGTATCGCTGCTTGCAGTTATATTGCAGATTGTGTTTTTAGTTTGTATAGGTTACATTCAGTTAGGTCTGTTCATTCCTACTAATGCTCACAAAGTAAGATTAGATGAATACCACAAAGCGCCGCAAAAACTGCAAAGTACCACAAAGTAGCTCTGCATTCAGCCTCCACACAGTGGCACACATGCATGCATGAACATTTGCACACACAGACACAAAGGGACGCACGCTCATCCCCTCAGCACACATGCACATATGCACACAAAATGGCACCAAGTACCACAACATACCACAAAATACAGCAAGTTTCGCAAAGTTCTGAGAAGTACCACAAAGTTTCACAAAATACTACGAAGTACTACAAAAAAATTGAAATTAAATGTGGTACTTTCTTATATTTTGGGCATGTGATGCTCGCATCTGTGCATGTGTTTTGGGGGTGCACATGCATCCCTTTGTGTGTGGGTTGCTTGTGTGTTCCTCTGTGTGTACGTCAGTATTCGTGCATGCACGAGGTTCAATGCAGAGGAATTATGCTGTGGTATTTATTAGTAATTTGCGGTATCTTGTGGTGTTTTTTGTTACTTTGCAGTATTTATCTAATCTTACTTTCTGGTATTTTGTGGTACTTTGTGGCATTTTATAGTAATTTGTGGTATTTTAGTAGGACCAGACTATTCAATTGTTATTCTGTTCTTGTTCTTTTAAGTTAGGCTCTGTTCTTGTGCTTTTCTTGTTCTGATATGTTATTTTAGATTAGGTTCTCTTGTTGTCTATTCTTGTCCCTCTGAATGGTTTTCCCTTTGTTTCTTACAAAGTTTCATACTGTTTTGTACTGTTCTTCTTTCTAAAATTGAATACGAGCTATTATTATTTTTTAACGTTTCACACTTTGACATTAAAACTACTTGGGATGCTTGAAGTGCGCTCTTTGGTCCGAAAATCCTGCAATTTCAAGACAAAAGGCTTACCACCGGGGACATAATTTTCATTAGAGGTTTCTGGTGTTGGTACGGCCAGTCCTCAATTTTTACTTGTCAGTATCATGTCTGCAAAAAAAAAAACACAGATCAAATACAGAATCTTAGGATTGAGTGATAACAATAGGAATTTGCTGGTGCTGGTACAAAATAACTACTAAGGCATATCTGTTATGATGAACGATCTCACTTTCACCTAATTTGTGCACCTTTACCTGTATTTTCTTTTTGGCTGGACCGCAACAGCGGGGCCAGCCCTACAAACGCAAATGTCTGTGACTGAGTGAGTGAATGAGTGAGTGATGAAGTTACACCATTGGTCGGCCGAGTTATGAAGTTACACCATTGGTCGGCCGGATGAAGTGTGTTAGGTCCAGCCATATAGCCTACTAGGTTTTGACCTGGTCTTGTTTTAAATGTGTTTGGGACGTCACTGGCCATGGTGCTCTTTTCTGTGTAAGGAGGGGTGGGTGTGACTACAGTGCCTTTGGTTTGGGTTAAGCGGAGTGTTTGTTGCTAGATAGCTAGCTGCTGCAATGGCCCAGATACAGCAAAGCAAAAAGACAGAGCGCATTCAAGAACTAGATAACAGCGGAATTGCTTTTCCTCAGTGGCGTCAGCTGAAGTTTGCCATGGGAATGAAAAGTGACATGAAGTTAGCTTGTTTTCTGTTGGACCTGAAAGTAAAGTTACCTCTTGCTATGCAGCTAGGGTTTCCAGATGTCGGTTTTTTTAACCAGAATGTCCGGTTTTCAAATTATTTGTACATGTTCGGTTCATGTCAGATCCAAGCAACTGATGGGCGAAGTCCAATGAATTTGTGTGTCAGTGACTTGGTCAGGTACATATCCAAAATCTCTCCAAAATTAAATAAAATGCTTTTTGTCCATTATAAAGCATATAAATGAGCCCCTTATGAAGTTTTAAGATGGAACATTGCTATCAGGTTAAAAAATAATGAAAAAATATTGTCACACAATGCGGTACAGTACCTAAATGTGTAATTAACTCTTGTATGTATTTCTATACTTTGTACTCTCGTATGTTTTCTTGTATGGGGATGGGACGACGACATGAAAACAATTTTCAACCGTCCACCACGTTTTGGCAATGCTCCAACTCTCACGTCATCACTGTTGCATGCTTCACAAAAACTATTACCTACTAACTAACGCTTACATTACAGTGTGAAATATCCACATTATATAATACCACTAACCTATTGAAAGACACTCAATTTCAAAAATAACGTATATAACCAAAGTATTTTGAGCAGTAATACTTACATAGCAATGATGAAATTTTATCTGTTTTCAGTAGATGGAGACAGAGACAGGAAATCAATGATATAGTTCTATCCGCTCCTGTCTTACACCAGAAAACTATGTCAGCTAGGTCTATCAGCAAAAATATGGCTTAGCTATGCTCAGAAGTCCTCAATAATAATAGTATTTTCCAAGACGAGAACAGGCCATTCAGCCCAACACTGCTCGTCTATTCCTACCACTAAACTGTACTTAATGCTTAGTTTACCAAAAAGCTAAATAGTATCTAACACTGTATCAAGCCGGGCCTTGAATACCCCCAGTGTTTCTGCCTCCACTACATGCCCAGGCAAGCTATTCCACACATTGACCACACTCTGTGTGAAAAAATATTTCCTAACGTCTGTGTGAAATTTAGCCTTTGCCAGTTTCCATTTATGCCCCCTCGTTCTGCTAACTGAACTCAGCTTGAATAATTTCCTGTAGTTCACTTTGAAACTTTTAAATTTATTAAAGGGATTAACAATCAAATCACCCTTAAGTCTCCTTTTACTAAGCTTGAAAAGTCCAATCATCTCAAAGCCTTTCCTCATAACACTTATCTTTTATACCCGGAATCAATCTTGTTGCCCGTCTTTGGACCTTTTCCAGCGCCTCTATATCTTTCTTGTAGTACGGTCCCCATAACTGCACACAATACTCTAAGTGTGGTCTGACAAGGGTATTGTATAGGGTGAGTATGATCTCCTTAGATTTATACTCAATACTCTTGGCTATGTATCCCAGCATCCTGTTACCTTTTTTTTTTTTACTGCTACAGCACATTGACCAGACCCTGATAGGCTTTGATCAACTATTACTCCCTAGTCTTTTTCTACATGTGCACATTCTAATTTTGTACCACCCACGAAGTAATCCTGCCCTATGTTTTTATTCCCCACATGTAGAACTTTACATTTAGATATATTGAATTGCATTTGCCAGGTTTCTGCCCACTTCTGGATTCTGTTTAAATCTACTTGGATTACTTTAGTAGATTCCAAACTGTTGGCTAAACCTCCCAGTTTTGTATCATCTGCAAATTTAACCAGTGTACTTTCAATTAGGGCTGCCACTAACGACTATTTTTCTATCGATTAATCTATCGACTATTTTACCGATTAGTCGATTAATCTAAATTATTATTAATTTTCCTCCAAAAAAATCAAATTGACCATTTAATTTAAGTTCCAGGGTTTTCCCTACCATAGAAAGGCTTAGGCACAGCGCCTAAGTGATTTTGTGGAGCGCCTTAAGCCAAATTAACGTAAAAAGGCATTTAGAATGAATGTAAAAGACAAAAAAAAAAAAAAAACGGAGAGGTGGCTTTATGGTTTTAAACATTCCACGCTATCATGGCATTATAAATAGAAGTGGGCGATTGACGAGCGTTTTTATGTTTTTATGCATGGTAGGTTAAATGCATTTACAGAATATATCAGCAAATATATGGCTTAGCTATGCCCAGAAGTCCTCAATAATAATAGTATTTTCCAAGAAATTATGAGAAATCGTTGACAACGTTTTGTTAGGTGCAGCGTCTTTTACTGCTACCACAGAGTGAATGCGTAAGTGAATGCGATGAAAAGAAAATGTTTGGTTACACTGACCTAAAAAACGCTATTCCAAAAGCACAATAGACATGTTATACATTGTTAGAAAGCTTATACTATCACCTACCGAATAAATGAATTGTCAATCAAGCCAGACTGTACTAAAAAGTCCCCTTAGTCCCCTTTCCTATATATTGGTATTACAATACCCTGTTTCCAGTCATTCGGTATTTCTCCAGTTTCTAAAGACTGTCTAAAAATACTTACAGTGGTTTAAAAATGATCTCCCTTAACTAGTACCCTTGGGTATATACCATCAGGGCCTGCTGCTTTATTTGTCTTCAGTTTATGTAATTTATCTAATACTTCTATATCCCCTATATCAATATCTGCCAAGACAGGAGTATTGAATACACCTTACAGCCTTTTTGTAACTTCTTCTCTGGTAAAACTCTCAACAATGTAGCCATTTAGGGCATCAGCAATATCCTTATTTTCATAAAGAAGTGCTCCGTCATTATTTTTAATGCCCTTAACTTCCTCTTTAACTTTCCTTTTCCTATTGCAGTATTGAAAGAAATGTTTAGGATTACTTTTAGCATCATGCAAGGAAACAACTTACAACTGCCCTACAGTGCTAAAAGCTGACTGAAGTTTTAATAATATAACTACGTTTTGTGAATGTTGTTATAAATAAGTCATTTATTCAACACACATTTAAAAAAATCAACAACTATTTACAGCATAGCATAGTCTTACAAAGAATCTGGCAACAATGTACAGACTTGGAATGCTGTATTTTCAACAACAACAAAAGAAATTAAATTAAAAAATTGACATATTGCACGTGTATGTGGTGCGAAAACTCTGGGAGGAGTAGCGGTCCAAAAAATGGGTGGAAAGAAAGAAATAATAAAAACTAGACAATTCCTGCAGAAATTGTGAAGTGTGGTTGCCGCCAACGCAACGTCGACTTTGTGCTGAACGGAGTGAACAGTGGTAGGTAGTTGCTATGATGTCTGAGGCAGTTGCTAGGGTGTTGCTAGGTGGTTCTATGGAGTTCTAGGTGGTTTCATGAAATTCTAGGCGGTCGCTAGGGTGGTGCTAGGTGGTTGCTATGGAGTTATAGGCGGTTGCTAGGGTGTTGCTAGGCAGTTGTTATGGTGTTCCAGGTGGTTGCTAGGGTGTTGCTAGGGTATTCTAGGTGGTTGCTAGGATGTTGCTAGGTGGTTGCTATGGAATTATAGGCGGTTGCTAGGGTGTTGCTAGGCAGTTGTTATGGTGTTCCAGGTGGTTGCTAGAGTGTTGCTAGGTGGTTGCTATGGTGTTCCAGGTGGTTGCTATGGTGTTGCTAGGTGGTTGCTATGGAGTTCTAGGTGGTTGCTAGGGTGTTGCCAGGCATTTGCTATGGTGTTCCAGGTTGTTGCTAGGCTGTTGCTAGGTGGTTGCTATGGTGTTCCAGGTGGTTGCTAGGGTATTGCTAGGGGGTTGCTAGGGTATTCTAAGTGGTTGCTAGGATGTTGTTAGGTGGTTGCTATGGAGTTATAGGCGGTTGCTAGGGTGTTGCTAGGCAGTTGTCATGGTGTTCCAGGTGGTTGCTAGGGTGTTGCTAGGTCGTTGCTATGGTGTTCCAGGTGGTTGCTAGGGTGTTGCTAGGCAGTTGTTATGGTGTTCCAGATTGTTGCTACGGTGTTGCTAGGTGGTTGCTATGGTGTTCCAGGTGGTTGCTAGGGTGTTGCTAGGTGGTTGCTATGGAGTTCTAGGTGGTTGCTATGGTGTTGCTAGGTGGTTGCTATGGAGTTATGGCCGGTTGCTAGGGTGTTGCTAGGCATTTGCTATGGTGTTCCAGGTGGTTGCTAGTGTGTTGTTAAGTGGTTGCTATGGAGTTCTAGGCCGTTGCTAGGGTGTTCTTGGTGGTTGCTAGGGTGTTGCTAGGGGGTTGCTATGGAGTTCTAGGCGGTTGCTAGGTCTTTACTGAGTCCAATGACGCGACCCATAGTTCTTTATGACAAACGGTTCAAAAGTTATGAAATATCAAATATCGGCCAATCAGGAAGGGGGGCAAGGCTGATCTCGACCAATGGACAAAGGACTCCCTACCATGTCCAATGAGTCATTGCACAATTTGTGGGCAATTTTTCCCCATAGAGATGAATGGCAGAATGTTCAAATCTAGAGAGAGACCAGAGTACTGCTGCTAGAAGACAGGGCATTGTGACATCACAAGGGTGAGAAGACAGAGCATTGTGACATCACAAGGGTGAACATTCCGCCATTCATTCCCTATGGGAAAAATTGCCCACAAAAATTCAAATTTTTCAAAAACCGTTTCACACCATTCCCGATCAAGCCGCTCGATTTGACATATTGCACGTGTATGTGGTGCGAAAACTCTGGGAGGAGTAGCGGTCCAAAAAATGGGTGGAAAGAAAGAAATAAAAATAATAATATGTGCAATAATAATAGTGTGCTTGCCTAAGGCAACCACACTAATAAAGAATATGTGCAATAATAGTAGTGTGCTTGCCTAAGGCAACCACACTAACTAGACAATTCCTGCAGAAATTGTGAAGTGTGGTTGCCGCCAACACAAAGTCAACTTTGTGCTGAACGGAGCGAACAGTTTCTGTAGCATGAGCAGAGACATAGTATGGTATACATGATATAACATCACGGCAACGAGTTCATTTGCAACACACGTATTCAGAGCTAAATTAACCCTTCATCAATACTTGAGATCAGCGATTTACTCACGGTATGCTGTGACGAGTGACGGCGAATCATAAAGCTAGCTGGCCACTTCAGAGGGTCTTGGAAAAACGTTATATCTGCACTGCACAACCGCTCCATTTTAAAAAGCAAGACAGGGCATGTGATTGATTTATGGTTTTACGTTAAGTTCAGCTCATTTTTACCATTCAAATAAAAACATTTAACTGTGCTGCAATTCAGAGTTTAATCTGTTACCTTAGATACGAACTCATAGACACAGGATAGCCTACTACGTGTTAGCTGACCCAAATTTCTGGAGTTAGACCGGACCTGAAGCTGCTGCACACGTGCTGTTGACGGCGTTGTTCCAGTTTTCAGTACAGTCTGGCTTGTTTGAGAATTCCTTTATTCAGTAGGTGAGAGCATAAGCTTTCTAACCAGGTATAACAGCACGTCTATTTTTGGTTTTTTAATATCGTTTTTTTAGGTCAACCGAAAGTGCTGTCATTATCGCATTAAAGCCATGCACTCTTTGTTAGCACTAGCATTCTGACGAAACGTCGTCAACGAATTTGCGTAATATCTTGTGAAGTACTATTATTATTTAGGACTTCTGGGTATGCCTAAGCCATATGTTTGTTGATATACCTAGCTGACAGCGTTTTCATTTGTAATTTTGCATTTGGAAAACCATCTTTATCGTGTTCACTTCCGCATTGCCCTATATGCTTTCTGATTGCTGCTGAGGACGAACAGTGGACCGCATCACGTGTGCAAAGCCGACCAATGCTGTAACTTCACCGTTCGCATATGAATGACGTCACCTTCTCCATTCATCTCTATGGGGAAAAATTGGGCATAAAAATTAATATTTCTCAAAAACCGTGCAGCGAAACTTTCCACAAAGTAATAGCACACGATTCCCAAAGAAGCCGGTCATTTTGACATATGGCACGTGTGTGTGGTGTGAAAACTCTGGGAGGAGTAGCGGTCCAAAAAATGGGTGGAAAGAAAGAAATAAAAATAACTAGACAATTCCTGCAGAAATTGTGAAGTGTGGTTGCCGCCAATGCAAAGTCGACTTGCTGCTGAACAGAGTGAACAGTGGTAGGTAGTTGCTATGATGTTTGTGGCAGTTGCTAACATGTTGCTAGGTGGTTCTATGGAGTTCTAGGTGGTTTCATGGAATTCTAGGTGGTTGATAGGGTGATGCTAGGTGGTTGCTATGGAGTTTCAGGTGGTTGCTGTGGAGCTCCAGGTGGTTGCTAGGACATTGTTAGGTGGTTTCTAGGGTATTCTAAGTTGTTGCTAGGATGTTGCTAGGTGGTTGCTATGGAGTTATAGGCGGTTGCTAGGGTGTTGCTTGGTGGGTGCTATGGAGTTCTAGATGGTTGCTATGGTGTTGCTAGGTGGTTGCTGTGGTATTCCAGGTGGTTGCTAGGGTGTTGCTAGGTGGTTGCTGTGGTATTCCAGGTGGTTGCTAGGGTGTTGCTAGGTGGTTGCTATGGTGTTCCAGGTGGTTGCTAGTGTGTTGTTAGGTGGTTGCTATGGAGTTCTAGGTGGTTGCTAGGGTGTTGCTAGGGTATTCTAAGTGGTTGCTAGGTGGTTGCTATGGCGTTATAGGTGTTTGCTAGGGTGTTGCTAGGTGTTTGCTATGGTGTTCCAGGTGGTTGCTATTGTGTTGCTAGGTGGTTGCTATGGAGTTCTAGGTGGTTGCTAGGGTGTTGCCAGGTATTTGCTATGGTGTTCCAGGTGGTTGCTAGTGTGTTGTTAGGTGGTTGCTATGGAGTTCTAGGTGGTTGCTAGGGTGTTGCTAGGGGGTTGCTAGGGTATTCTAAGTGGTTGCTAGGATGTTGCTAGGTGGTTGCTATGGAGTTATAGGCGGTTGCTAGGGTGTTTCTAGGCAGTTGTTATGGTGTTCCAGGTGGTTGCTAGGGTGTTGCTAGGTCGTTGCTATGGTGTTTCCGGTGGTTGCTAGGGTGTTTCTAGGCTGTTGTTATGGTGTTCCAGATTGTTGCTAGGGTGTTGCTAGGTGGTTGCTATGGTGTTCCAGGTGGTTGCTAGGGTGTTGCTAGGTGGTGCTATGGTGTTCTAGGTGGTTGCTATGGTGTTGCTAGGTGGTTGCTATGGCGTTATAGCCGGTTGCTAGGGTGTTGCCAGGCATTTGCTATGGTGTTCCAGGTGGTTGCTAGTGTGTTGTTAGGTGGTTGCTATGGAGTTCAAGGCGGTTGCTGGGGTGTTCTAGGTGGTTGCTAGGGTGTTGCTAGGGGGTTGCTATGGAGTTTTAGGCGGTTGCTAGGTCTTTACTGAGTCCAATGACGCGACCCATAGTTCTTTATGACAAACGGTTCAAAAGTTATGAAATATCAAACATCGGCCAATCAGGAAGGGGGGCAAGGCTGATCTCCACCAATGGACAAAGGACTCTCTACTATGTCCAATGAGGCATTGCACAATTTGTGGGAAATTTTTCCCCATAGAGATGAATGGCAGAATGTTCAAATCTAGAGAGAGACCAGAGTACTGCTGCTAGAAGACAGGGCATTGTGACATCACAAAGGTGAGAAGACAGAGCATTGTGACATCACAAGGGTGAACATTCCGCCATTCATTCCCTATGGGGAAAAATTGCCCACAAAAATTTAAATTTTTCAATAACCGTACAACCAATCTTTCCAAAAAGTAATAGCACACCATTCCCGATCAAGCCGCTCGATTTGACATATTGCACGTGTATGTGATGCGAAAACTCTGGGAGGAGTAGCGGTCCAAAAAACAGGCGGAAAGAATAATAATAATAATATGTGCAACTAGACAATTCCTGCAGAAATTGTGAAGTGTGGTTGCCGCCAACGCAGTCAACTTTGTGCTCAACGGAGTGAACAGTTTCTGTAGTATAAGCAGAGACAGAGTATGCTATACATGCTATAACATCACGGCAACCAGTTCATTTGCAACACACATATTCAGAGCTAAATTAACCCTTCATCAATACTTGAGATCAGCGATTTACTCACGGTATGCTGTGACGAGTGACGGCGAATCATAAAGCTAGCTGGCCACTTCAGAGGGTCTTGGAAAAACGTTATCTCTGCACTGCACAACCGCTCCATTTTAAAAAGCAAGACAGGGCTAGGGAGATTAATGTGATTGATTTATGGTTTTACGTTAAGTTCAGCTCATTTTTACCATTCAAATAAAAATATTTTACTGTGCTGCAATTCAGAGTTTAATCTGTTACCTTAGATACGAACTCATAGACACAGGATAGCGTACTACGTGTTAGCCGACCCAAATTTCTGGAGTTAGACCGGACCTGAAGCTGCTGCACACGTGCTGTTGACGGCGTTGTTCCAGTTTTCAGTACAGTCTGGCTTGTTTGAGAATTCGTTTATTCAGTAGCTGAGAGCATAAGCTTTCTAACCAGGTATAACAGCACGTCTATTTTTGTTTTTTTAATATCGTTTTTTTAGGTCAACCGAAAGCTATGTCATCATGTCATAGAACGTATTCGCTCTTTGTTAGCACTAGCATGCAAATACGCAAAGTCTGGCTTGTTTGAAAATTCGTTTATTCAGTAGCTGAGAGCATAAGCTTTCTAACCAGGTATAACAGCACGTCTGTTTTTGGTTTTTTAATATCGTTTTTTTAGGTCAACCGAAAGTGCTCTCATTATCGCATTAAAGCCATGACTGTTTGTTAGCACTAGCATTCTAAGACGCTGCATGTGACGAAACGTCGTCAACGAATTTGCGTAATATCTCGTGAAATACTATTATTATTGAGGACTTCTGGGTATGCCTAAGCCATATGTTTGTTGATATACCTAGCTGACAGCGTTTTCATTTGTAATTTTTCATTTGGAATATCGTTCTTTCACTTCCGCAATCAGCTATTTCCTATCCTGGCTGCTGAGACCGTAGAGCTGACCGCATCACGTGTGCAAAGCCGACCAATGCTGTAACAATCACCGTTCGCATATGAATGACGTCACCTTCTCCATTCATCTCTATGGGGAAAAATTGGGCATAAAAATTAATATTTCTCAAAAACCGTGCAGCGAAACTTTCCACAAAGTAATAGCACACGATTCCCAAAGAAGCCGGTCATTTTGACATATGGCACGTGTATGTGGTGTGAAAACTCTGGGAGGAGTAGCGGTCCAAAAAATGGGTGGAATAATAATAATAACTAGACAATTCCTGCAGAAATTGTGAAGTGTGGTTGCCGCCAATGCAAAGTCGACTTTCTGTTGAACAGAGTGAACAGTGGTAGGTAGTTGCTATGATGTTTGAGGCAGTTGCTAGGGTGTTGCTAGGTGGTTCTATGGAGTTCTAGGTGGTTTCATGGAATTCTAGGCGGTCGCTAGGGTGGTGCTAGGTGGTTGCTATGGAGTTTCAGGTGGTTGCTATTGAGCTCCAGGTGGTTGCTAGGGCATTGCTAGGTGGTTGCTAGGGTATTCTAAGTGGTTGCTAGGATGTTGCTAGGTGGTTGCTATGGAGTTCTAGGCGGTTGCTATGGTGTTGCTAGGTGGTTGCTATGGAGTTCTAGGTGGTTGCTAGGGGGTTGCTAGGGTATTCTAGGTGGTTGCTAGGATGTTGCTAGGTGGTTGCTATGGAGTTATAGGCGGTTGCTAGGGTGTTGCTAGGCAGTTATGGTGTTCCAGGTGGTTGCTAGGGTGTTGCTAGGTGGTTGCTATGGTGTTGCTAGGTGGTTGCTATGGAGTTCTAGGTGGTTGCTAGGGTGTAGCCAGGCATTTGCAATGGTGTTCCAGGTGGTTGCTAGTGTGTTGTTAGGTGGTTGCTATGGAGTTCTAGGTGGTTGCTAGGGTGTTGCTAGGGGGTTGCTAGGGTATTCTAAGTGGTTGCTAGGATGTTGCTAGGTGGTTGCTATGGAGTTATAAGCGGTTGCTAGGGTGTTGCTAGGCTGTTGTTATGGTGTTCCAGGTGGTTGCTAGGTGGTTGCTATGGTGTTGCTAGGTGGTTGCTATGGAGTTCTAGGTGGTTGCTAGGGTGTAGCCAGGCATTTGCTATGGTGTTCCAGGTGGTTGCTAGTGTGTTGTTAGGTTGTTGCTATGGAGTTCTAGGTGGTTGCTAGGGTGTTGCTAGGTGGTTGCTATGGAGTTCTAGGCGGTTGCTATGGTGTTGCTAGGTGGTTGCTATGGTGTTCCAGGTGGTTGCTAAGGTGTTGCTAGCTGGTTGCTATGGTGTTCCAGGTCGTTGCTAGGGTGTTGCTAGGTGGTTGCTATGGTGTTCCAGGTGGTTGCTAGGGTGTTGCTAGGTGGTTGCTATGGAGTTAGAGTCGGTTGCTAGGATGTTGCTAGAGGTTGCTATGGAGTTCTAGGCGGTTGCTAGGTCTTTACTGAGTCCAATGTCGCCACCCATAGTTCTCTATGACAAACGGTTCAAAAGTTATGAAATATCAAACATCGGCCAATCAGGAAGGGGGGCGAGGCTGATCTACACCAATGGACAAGGGACTCTCTACCATGGCCAATGAGGCATTGCACAATTTGCGGGAATTTTTTCCCTATAGAGATGAATGGCAGAATGTTCAAATCTAGAGAGAGACCAGAGTACTGCTGCTAGAAGAAACCATTGTGACATCACAAGGGTGAGAAGACAGAGCATTGTGACATCACAAAGGTGAACATTCCGCCATTCATTCTCTATGGGAAAAATTGCCCACAAAAATTCAAATTTTTCCAAAACCGTCCACTCAATCTTTCCAAAAAGTAATAGCACACCATTCCCGATCAAGCCGCTCGATTTGACATATTGTACGTGTATGTAGCGCGAAAACTGTGGGAGGAGTAGCGGTCCAAAAAACGGGCGGAATAAATAATAATAATAACTAGACAATTCCTGCAGAAATTGTGAAGTGTGGTTGCCACCAACGCAAAGTCAACTTTGTGCTGAACGGAGTGAACAGTGGTAGGTAGTTGCTATGATGTCTGAGGCGGTCGCTAGGGTGGTGCTAGGTGGTTGCTATGGAGTTTCAGGTAGTTGCTATTGAGCTCCAGGTGGTTGCTAGGACATTGCTAGGTGGTTGCTAGGGTATGCTAAGTGGTTGCTAGGATGTTGCTAGGTGGTTGCTATGGAGTTCTAGGCAGTTGCTATGGAGTTATAGGCAGTTGCTAGGGTGTTGCTAGGCATTTGCTATGGAGTTATAGGCAGTTGCTAGGGTGTTGCTAGGGTATTCTAGGTTGTTGCTAGCACGTTGCTAGGTGGTTGCTATAGTGTTGCTAGGCAGTTGTTATAGTGTTACAGGTGTTTGCTAGGGTGTTGCTAGATGGTTGCTATGGTGTTCCAGGTGTGTGCTAGTGTGTTGCTAGGTGGTTGCTATGGAGTTCTAGGTGGTTGCTATGGTGTTGCTAGGTGGTTGCTTTGGAGTTATAGCAGGTTGCTAGGGTGTTGCAAGGCATTTGCTATGGTGTTCCAGGTGGTTGCTAGTGAGTTGTTAGGTGGTTGCTATGGAGTTCCAGGTGGTTGCTAGGGGGTTGCTAGGGTATTCTAAGTGGTTGCTAGGATGTTGCTAGGTGGTTGCTATGGAGTTATAGGCGGTTGCTAGGGTGTTGCTAGGCAGTTGTTATGGTGTTCCAAGTGGTTGCTAGGGTGTTGCTAGGTGGTTGCTATGGTGTTCCAGGTGGTTGCTAGGGTGTTGCTAGGTGGTTGATATTGAGTTCTAGGCGGTTGCTATGGTGTTGCTAGGTGGTTGCTAGGGTGTTGCTAGGTGGTTGCTATGGAATTCGAGGCGGTTGCTATGGTGTTGCTAGGTGGTTGCTATGGAGTTCTAGGCCTTTGCTAGGGTGTTGCTAGGTGGTTGCTATGGAGTTCTAGGTGGTTGCTAGGGTGTTGCTAGGTGGTTGCTATGGAGTTCTAGGTGGTTGCTAGGGTGTTGCTAGGTGGTTGCTATGGAGTTCTAGGCGGTTGCTAGGGTGTTGCTAGGTGGTTGCTATGGAGTTCTAGATGGTTGCTAGGGTGTTGCTAGGGTATTCGAAGTGGTTGCTAGGATGTTGCTAGGTGGTTGCTATGGAGTTCTAGGTGGTTGCTATGGTGTTGCTAGGTGGTTGCTATGGAGTTCTAGGCTGTTGCTAGGGTGTTGCTAGGTGGTTGCTATGGAGTTCTAGGTGGTTGCTAGGGTGTTGCTAGGTGGTTGCTATGGAGTTCTAGGCGGTTGCTAGGGTGTTGCTAGGTGGTTGCTATGGAGTTCTAGGTTGTTGCTAGGGTGTTTCTAGGCGGTTGCTATGGAGTTATAGGCGGTTGCTAGGGTGTTGCTAGGGTATTCTAGGTGGTTGCTAGGATGTTGCTAGGTGGTTGCTATGGAGTTATAGGTGGTTGCTAGGGTGTTGCTAGGGGGTTGCTAGGGTATTCTAAGTGGTTGCTATGGTGTTGCTAGTTGGTTGCTATGGAGTTATAGCCGGTTGCTAGGGTGTTGCTAGGCATTTGCTATGGTTTTCCAGGTGGTTGCTATGGAATTCTAGGCGGTTGCTAGGCTGTTGCTAGGCAGTTGTTATGGTGTTCCAGGTTGTTGCTAGGGTGTTTTTAGGTGGTTGCTATGGTGTTCCAGGAGGTTGCTAGGGTGTTTATAGGTAGTTGCTATGAAGTTCTAGGTGGTTGCTATGGTGTTGCTAGGTGGTTGCTATGGAGTTATAGCCGCTTGCTAGGGTGTTGCTAGGCATTTGTTATGGTGTTCCAGGTGGTTGCTATGGAATTCTAGACGGTTGCTAGGGTTTTCTAGCTGGTTGTTATGGTGTTGCTAGGTCGTTGCTATGGAGTTAGAGCCGGTTGCTAGGATGTTGCTAGGGGGTTGCTATGGTGTTCCAGGCGGTTGCTAGGTCTTTACTGAGTCCAATGACGCGACCCATAGTTCTCTATGACAAACGGTTCAAAAGTTATGAAATATCAAACATCGGCCAATCAGGAAGGGGGGTGTGGTTGATCTCCACCAATGGACAAAGGACTCTCTACCATGTCCAATGAGGCATTGCACAATTTGTGGGCAATTTTTCCCCATAGAGATGAATGGCCGAATGTTCAAATCTAGAGAGAGACCAGAGTACTGCTGCCAGAACACAGGGCATTGTGACATCACAAGGGTGAGAAGACAGAGCATTGTGACATCACAAAGGTGAACATTCCGCCATTCATTCTCTATGGGAAAAATTGCCCACAAAAATTCAAATTTTTCAAAAACCGTGCAACCAATCTTTCCAAAAAGTAATAGCACACCATTCCCGATCAAGCCGCTCGATTTGACATATTGCACGTGTATGTGGTGCGAAAACTCTGGGAGGAGTAGCGGTCCAAAAAATGGGCGGAATAAATAATAAAGAATAACTAGACAATTCCTGCAGAAATTGTGAAGTGTGGTTGCCGCCAATGCAAAGTCGACTTTCTGCTGAACAGAGTGAACAGTGGTAGGTAGTTGCTATGATGTCTGAGGCAGTTGCTAGGGTGTTGCTAGGTGGTTCTATGGAGTTCTAGGTGGTTTCATGGAATTCTAGGCGGTTGCTAGTGTGGTGATAGGTGGTTGCCATGGAGTTTCAGGTGGTTGCTTTGGAGCTCCAGCTAGTTGCTAGGGCATTGCTAGGTGGTTGCTAGGGTATTCTAAGTGGTTGCTAGGATGTTGTTAGGTGGTTGCTATGGATTTCTAGGCGGTTGCTAGGGTGTTGCTAGGCAGTTGTTATGGTGTTCCAGGTGGTTTCTAGGGTGTTGCAAGGTGGTTGCTATGAAGTTCCTAGGTGGTTGCTAGGGTGTTGCTAGGCTTTTGCTATGGTGTTCCAGGTGGTTGCTAGGGTGTTGCTAGGTGGTTGCTATGGAGTTCATGGCGGTTGCTATGGTGTTTCTAGGTGGTTGCTAGGGTGTTGCTAGGTGGTTGCTATGGAGTTCTAGGCAGTTGCTATGGTGTTGCTAGATGGTTGCTATGGAGTTCTAGGCCGTTGCTAGGGTGTTGCTAGGTGGTTGCTATGGAGTTCTAGGCGGTTGCTATGGTGTTGCTAGGTGGTTGCTAAGGAGTTCTAGGCTGTTGCTAGGCTGCTGCTAGGCGGTTGCTATGGAGTTATAGGCGGTTGCTAGGGTGTTGCTAGGGTATTCTAGGTGGTTGCTAGGATGTTTCTAGGTGGTTGCTATAGAGTTATAGGTGGTTGCTAGGGTGTTGCTAGGGGGTTGCTAGGGTATTCTAAGTGGTTGCTATGGTGTTGCTAGTTGGTTGCTATGGACTTATAGCCGGTTGCTAGGGTGTTGCTAGGCATTTGCTATGGTGTTCCAGGTGGTTGCTATGGAATTCTAGGAGGTTGCTAGGCTGTTGCTAGGCAGTTGTTATGGTGTTCCAGGTTGTTGCTAGGGTGTTTCTAGGTGGTTGCTATGGTGTTCCAGGTGGTTGCTAGGGTGTTTATAGGTAGTTGCTATGAAGTTCTAGGTGGTTGCTATGGTGTTGCTAGGTGGTTGCTATGGAGTTATAGCCGCTTGCTAGGGTGTTGCTAGGCATTTGTTATGGTGTTCCAGGTGGTTGCTATGGAATTCTAGACGGTTGCTAGGGTTTTCTAGCTGGTTGTTATGGTGTTGCTAGGTCGTTGCTATGGAGTTAGAGCCGGTTGCTAGGATGTTGCTAGGGGGTTGCTATGGAGTTCTAGGCGGTTGCTAGGTCTTTACTGAGTCCAATGACGCGACCCATAGTTCTCTATGACAAACGGTTCAAAAGTTATGAAATATCAAACATCGGCCAATCAGGAAGGGGGGTGTGGTTGATCTCCACCAATGGACAAAGGACTCTCTACCATGTCCAATGAGGCATTGCACAATTTGTGGGCAATTTTTCCCCATAGAGATGAATGGCCGAATGTTCAAATCTAGAGAGAGACCAGAGTACTGCTGCCAGAAGACAGGGCATTGTGACATCACAAGGGTGAGAAGACAGAGCATTGTGACATCACAAAGGTGAACATTCCGCCATTCATTCTCTATGGGAAAAATTGCCCACAAAATTCAAATTTTTCAAAAACCGTGCAACCAATCTTTCCAAAAAGTAATAGCACACCATTCCCGATCAAGCCGCTCGATTTGACATATTGCACGTGTATGTGGTGCGAAAACTCTGGGAGGAGTAGCGGTCCAAAAAATGGGCGGAATAAATAATAAAGAATAATAATATGTGCAATAATAATAGTGTAGTTGCCCTAAGGCAACCACACTAACTAGACAATTCCTGCAGAAATTGTGAAGTGTGGTTGCCGCCAACACAAAGTCAACTTTGTGCTGAACGGAGCGAACAGTTTCTGTAGCATGAGCAGAGACATAGTATGGTATACATGATATAACATCACGGCAACGAGTTCATTTGCAACACACGTATTCAGAGCTAAATTAACCCTTCATCAATACTTGAGATCAGCGATTTACTCACGGTATGCTGTGACGAGTGACGGCGAATCATAAAGATAGCTGGCCACTTCAGAGGGTCTTGGAAAAACGTTATATCTGCACTGCACAACCGCTCCATTTTAAAAAGCAAGACAGGGCATGTGATTGATTTATGGTTTTACGTTAAGTTCAGCTCATTTTTACCATTCAAATAAAAACATTTAACTGTGCTGCAATTCAGAGTTTAATCTGTTACCTTAGATACGAACTCATAGACACAGGATAGCCTACTACGTGTTAGCTGACCCAAATTTCTGGAGTTAGACCGGACCTGAAGCTGCTGCACACGTGCTGTTGACGGCGTTGTTCCAGTTTTCAGTACAGTCTGGCTTGTTTGAGAATTCGTTTATTCAGTAGCTGAGAGCATAAGCTTTCTAACCAGGTATAACAGCACGTCTATTTTTGTTTTTTTAATATCGTTTTTTTAGGTCAACCGAAAGCTATGTCATCATGTCATAGAACGTATTCGCTCTTTGTTAGCACTAGCATGCAAATACGCAAAGTCTGGCTTGTTTGAAAATTCGTTTATTCAGTAGCTGAGAGCATAAGCTTTCTAACCAGGTATAACAGCACGTATATTGTTGGTTTTTTTATATCGTTTTTTTAGGTCAACCGAAAGTGCTCTCATTATCGCATTAAAGCCGTTCACTGTTTGTTAGCACTAGCATTCTAAGACGCTGCATGTGACGAAACGTCGTCAACGAATTAGCGTAATGTCTCGTGAAATACTATTATTATTGAGGACTTCTGGGTATGCCTAAGCCATATGTTTGTTGATATACCTAGCTGACAGCGTTTTCATTTGTAATTTTTCATTTTGAATATCGTTCTTTCACTTCCGCAATCAGCTATTTCCTATCCTGCCTGCTGAGACCGTAGAGCTGACCGCATCACGTGTGCAAAGCCGACCAATGCTGTTACTTCACCGTTCGCATATGAATGACGTCACCTTCTCCATTCATCTCTATGGGGAAAAATTGGGCATAAAAATTAATATTTCTCAAAAACCGTGCAGCGAAACTTTCCACAAAGTAATAGCACACGATTCCCAAAGAAGCCGGTCATTTTGACATATGGCACGTGTATGTGGTGTGAAAACTCTGGGAGGAGTAGCGGTCCAAAAAATGGGTGGAAAGAATAAAATATATGAATAATAATAATATGTGCAATAATAATAGTGTAGTTGCCCTAAGGCAACCACACTAACTAGACAATTCCTGCAGAAATTGTGAAGTGTGGTTGCCGCCAATGCAAAGTTGACTTTCTGCTGAACAGAGTGATCAGTGGTTGGTAGTTGCTATGATGTTCTGGTGGTGACTATGGTGTTTTAGGTGGTGTCTAGGGAGTTGCTAGGTGGTTGCTATGGAGTTTGAAGCGGTTGCTAGGGTGTTGCTAGGTGGGTGCTAGGGTATTCTAGGTGGTTGCTAGGGTGTTGCTAGGTGGATGCTATGGAGTTCTAGGTGGTTACTATGGTGTTGCTAGGTGGTTGCTATGGAGTTATAGCCGGTTGCTAGGGTGTTGCTAGGCATTTGCTATGGAGTTATAGGCGGTTGCTAGGGTGTTGCTAGGGTATTCTAGGTGGTTGCTAGGATGTTGCTAGGTGGTTGCTATGGAGTTATAGGCGGTTGCTAGGGTGTTGCTAGCCAGTTGTTATGGTGTTCCAGATTGTTGCTAGGGTGTTGCTATGTGGTTGCTATGGTGTTCCTGGTGGTTTCTAGGGTGTTGCTAGGTGGTTGCTATGGAGTTCTAGGCAGTTGCTAGGGTGTTCTAGGTGGTTGCTAGGTCGTTGCTATGGAGTTACAGGCGGTTGCTAGAATGTTGCTAGGGGGTTGCTATGGAGTTCTAGGCAGTTGCTAGGTCTTTACTGAGTCCAATGACGCGACCCATAGTTCTCTATGACAAACGGTTCAAAAGTTATGAAATATCAAACATCGGCCTGTCAGGAAGGGGGGCAAGGCTGATCTCCACCAATGGACAAAAGACCATTGTCCAATGAGGCACTGCACAATTAGTTGGCAATTTTTCCCCATAGAGATGAATGACAGAATGTTCAAATCTAGAAAAAGACCAGAGTACTGCTGCTAGAAGTAAGACCATTGTGACATCACAAGGGTGAGAAGACAGAGCATTGTGACATCACAAGGGTGAACATTCCGCCATTCATTCTCTATGGGAAAAATTTCCCAAAAAAAGTGGAATTTCTCAAAAACCGTCTACCGAAACTTTCCACAAAGTAATAGTACACCATTCCCGATCAAGCCGGTCGATTTGACATATTTCACATGTATGTGGTGCGAAAACTCTGGGAGGAGTAGCGGTCCAAAAAATGGGTGGAAAGAAATAATAATAATAATATGTGCAATAATAATAGTGTGGTTGCCTTAGGCAACCACACTAACTAGACAATTCCTGCAGAAATTTTGAAGTGTGGTTGCCGCCAATGCAAAGTCGACTTTCTGCTGAACGGAGTGAACAGTGGTAGGTAGTTGCTATGATGTTTGAGGCAGTTGCTAGGGTGTTGCCAGATGGTTCTATGGAGTTCTAGGTGGTTCCATGGAATTCTAGGTGGTTGCTAGGGTGGTGCTAGGTGGTTGCTATGGAGATTCAGGTGGTTGCTAGGGCATTGCTGGGTGGTTGCTATGGAGTTATAGGCGGTTGTTAGGGTGTTGCTAGGCAGTTGTTATGGTGTTCCAGGTGGTTGCTAGGATGTTGCTAGGTGGTTGCTATGGAGTTATAGGCGGTTGCTAGGGTGTTGCTAGGCAGTTGTTATGGTCTTCCAGGTGGTTGCTAGGGTGTAGCTAGGTGGTTGCTATGGTGTTCCAGGTGGTTGCTAGGGTGTTGCTAGGTGGTTGCTATGGTGTTGCTAGGTGGTTGCTATGGTGTTCCAGGTGGTTTCTAGGGTGTTAGTAGGTGGTTGCTATGGTGTTGCTAGGTGGTTGCTATGGAGTTTTAGGCCGTTGCTAGGGTGTTGCTAGGTGGTTGCTATGGAGTTCTAGGTGGTTGCTATGGAGTTCAAGGTGGTTGCTATGGTGTTGCTAGGTGGTTGCTATGGAGTTCTAGGTGGTTGCTAGGGTGTTGCTAGGTGGTTGCTATGGAGTTCTAGGTGGTTGCTAGGGTGTTGCTAGGGGGTTGCTAGGGTATTCTAAGTGGTTGCTAGGTCTTTACTGAGTCCAATGTCGCCACCCATAGTTCTCTATGACAAACGGTTCAAAAGTTATGGAATATCAAACATCGGCCAATCAGGAAGGGGGGCGAGACTGATCTACACCAATGGACAAGCGACTCTCTACCATGGCCAATGAGGCATTGCACAATTTGCGAGAATTTTTTCCCTATAGAGATGAATGGCAGAATGTTCAAATCTAGAGAGAGACCACAGTACTGCTGCTAGAAGAGACCATTGTGACATCACAAGGGTGAGAAGACAGAGCATTGTGACATCACAAAGGTGAACATTCCGCCATTCATTCTCTATGGGAAAAATTGCCCACAAAAATTCAAATTTTTCAAAAACCGTGCAACCAATCTTTCCACAAAGTAATAGCGCTCTATTCCCGATCAGGCCGCTCGATTTGACATATTGCATGTGTATGTGGTGCGAAAACTCTGGGAGGAGTAGCGGTCCAAAAAATGGGTGGAAAGATAGAATAATAATAACTAGACAATTCCTGCAGAAATTGTGAAGTGTGGTTGCCGCCAACGCAAAGTCGACTTTGTGCTGAACGGAGTGAAAAGTGGTAGGTAGTTGCTATGATGTCTGAGGCAGTTGCTAGGGTGTTGCTAGGTGGTTCTATGGAGTTCTAAGTGGTTTCATGGAATTCTAGGCCGTCGCTAGGGTGGTGCTAGGTGGTTGCTATGGAGTTTCAGGTGGTTGCTATTGAGCTCCAGGTGGTTGCTAGGGCATTGCTAGGTGGTTGCTAGGGTATGCTAAGTGGTTGGTTTGCTAGGTGGTTGCTATGGAGTTCTAGGCGGTTGCTAGGGTGTAGCTAGGCAGTTGTTATGGTGTTCCAGGTGGTTGCTAGGGTGTTGCTAGGCATTTGCTATGGAGTTATAGGCAGTTGCTAGGGTGTTGCAAGGGTATTCTAGGTGGCTGCTAGGATGTTGCTAGGTGGTTGCTATGGAGTTATAGGCAGTTGCTAGGGTGTTGCTAGGCATTTGCTATGGAGTTATAGCTGGTTGCTAGGGTGTTGCTAGGCATTTGCTATGGTGTTCCAGGTGGTTGCTAGTGTGTTGCTAGGGGGTTGCTAGGGTATTCGAAGTGGTTGCTAGGATGTTGCTAGGTGGTTGCTATGGAGTTCTAGGTGGTTGCTATGGTGTTGCTAGGTGGTTGCTATGGAGTTCTAGGCCGTTGCTAGGGTGTTGCTAGGTGGTTGCTATGGAGTTCTAGGTGGTTGCTAGGGTGTTGCTAGGTGGTTGCTATGGAGTTCTAGGCGGTTGCTAGGGTGTTGAAAGGTGGTTGCTATGGAGTTCTAGGTGGTTGCTAGGGTGTTGCTAGGTGGTTGCTATGGAGTTATAGGCGGTTGCTAGGGTGTTGCTAGGGTATTCTAGGTGGTTGCTAGGATGTTGCTAGGTGGTTGCTAGGTTGTTTCTAGGGGGTTGTTAGGGTATTCTAAGTGGTTGCTATGGTGTTGCTAGGTGGTTGCTATGGAGTTCTAGGTGGTTGCTAGGGTGTTGCTAGGTGGTTGCTATGGAGTTCTAGGCCGTTGCTAGGGTGTTGCTAGGTGGTTGCTATGGAGTTCTATGTGGTTGCTAGGGTGTTGCTAGGGTGTTGCAAGGTGGTTGCTATGGAGTTCTAGGCGGTTGCTAGGGTGTTGCTAGGTGGTTGCTATGGAGTTCTAGGTGGGTGCTAGGCGGTTGCTATGGAGTTATAGGTGGTTGCTAGTGTGTTGTTAGGTGGTTGCTATGGAGTTCTAGGCCGTTGCTAGGGTGTTTTAGATGGTTGCTAGGGTGTTGCTATGGGGTTGCTATGGAGTTCTAGGTGGTTGCTAGGGTGTTGCTAGGGGGTTGCTAGGGTATTCTAAGTGGTTGCTAGGATGTTGTTAGGTGGTTGCTATGGAGTTCTAGGCCGTTGCTAGGGTGTTTTAGGTGGTTGCTAGGGTGTTGCTAGGGGGTTGCTATGGAGTTCTAGGTGGTTGCTAGGGTGTTGTTAGGGGGTTGCTAGGGTATTCTAAGTGGTTGCTAGGATGTTGCTAGGTGGTTGCTATGGAGTTCTAGGCGGTTGCTATGGTGTTGCTAGGTGGTTGCTATGGAGTTCTAGGCGGTTGCTATGGTGTTGCTCGGTGGTTGCTAGGGTGTTGCTAGGTGGTTGCTATGGAGTTCTAGGTGGTTGCTATGGTGTTGCTAGGTGGTTGCTATGGAGTTATAGCCGGTTGCTAGGGTGTTGCTAGGCATTTGCTATTGAGTTCTAGGTGGTTGCTAAGGTGTTGCTAGGTGGTTGCTATGGAGTTCTAGGCGGTTGCTAGGATGTTGCTAGGTGGTTGCTATGGAGTTATAGGCGGTTGCTAGGTTGTTGCTAGGCTGTTGTTATGGTGTTCCAGGTGGTTGCTAGGGTGTTGCTAGGTGGTTGCTATGGTGTTGCTAGGTGGTTGCTATGGAGTTCTAGGTGGTTGCTAGGGTGTAGCCAGGCATTTGCTGTGGTGTTCCAGGTGGTTGCTAGGATGTTGCTAGGTGGTTGCTATGGAGTTTTAGGCGGTTGCTAGGGTGTTGCTAGGCAGTTGTTATGGTGTTCCAGGTGATTGCTAGGCTGTTGCTAAGTCGTTGCTATGGTGTTCCATGTGGTTGCTAGGGTGTTGCTAAGTGGTTGCTATGGTGTTCTAGGTGGTTACTATGGTGTTGCTAGGTGGTTGCTATGGCGTTATAGCCGGTTGCTAGGGTGTTGCTAGGGTATTCTAGGTGGTTGCTAGGATGTTGCTAGGTGGTTGCTATGGAGTTCTAGGTGGTTGCTAGGGTGTTGCTAGGTGGTTGCTATGGAGTTCTAGGCGGTTGCTAGGGTGTTGCTAGGTGGTTGCTATGGAGTTCTAGGCGGTTGCTATGGTGTTGCTAGGTGGTTGCTATGGAGTTCTAGGCGGTTGCTAGGGTGTTGCTAGGTGGTTGCTATGGAGTTCTAGGTGGTTGCTAGGGTGTTGCTAGGTCGTTGCTTTGGTGTTCCATGTGGTTGCTAGGGTGTTGCTAGGCAGTTGTTATGGTGTTCCAGATTGTTGCTAGGGTGTTGCTAGGTGGTTGCTATGGTGTTCCAGGTGGTTGCTAGGGTGTTGCTAGGCGGTTGCCAGGGTATTCTAAGTGGTTGCTAGAATGTTGCTAGGTGGTTGCTATGGAGTTTTAGGCGGTTGCTCGGGTGTTGCTAGGCAGTTGTTATGGTGTTCTAGGCGGTTGCTAGGGTGTTGCTTAGATGGTTGCTATGGAGTTCTAGGTGGTTGCTAGGATGTTGCTAGGTGGTTGCTATGGAGTTCTAGGCGGTTGCTATGGTGTTGCTAGGTGGTTGCTATGGAGTTCTAGGCGGTTGCTAGGGTGTTGCTAGGTAGTTGCTATGGAGTTCTAGGTGGTTGCTAGGGTGTTGCTAGGGGGTTGCTAGGGGGTTGCTAGGGTATTCTAAGTGGTTGCTAGGATGTTGCTAGGTGGTTGCTATGGAGTTATAGGCGGTTGCTAGGGTGTTGCTAGGCTGTTGCTAGGTCTTTACTGAGTCCAATGATGCGACCCATTGTTCTCTATGACAAACGGTTCAAAAGTTATGAAATATCAAACATCGGCCAATCAGGAAAGGGGGCAAGGCTGATCTACACCAATGGACAAAGGACTCTCTACTATGTCCAATGAGGCATTGTACAATTTGTGGGCAATTTTTCCCCATAGAGATGAATGGCAGAATGTACAAATCTAGAGAGAGACCAGAGTACTGCTGCTAGAAGACAGGGCATTGTGACATCACAAGGGTGAACATTCCGCCATTCATTCCCTATGGGGAAAAATTGCCTACAAAAATTCAAATTTTTCAATAACCGTGCAACCAATCTTTCCACAAAGTAATAGCACACCATTCCTGATCAAGCCGCTCGATTTGACATATTGCACGTGTATGTGGTGCGAAAACTCTGGGAGGAGTAGCGGTCCAAAAAACAGGCGGAAAGAATAATAATAATATGTGCAATAATAATAGTGTAGTTGCCCTAAGGCAACCACACTAATAAATAATATGTGCAATAATAATAGTGTAGTTGCCCTAAGGCAACCACACTTATAATAATAGTGTGTTTGCCTAAGGCAACCACACTAATAATATGTGTAATAATAGTAGTGTGCTTGCCTAAGGCAACCACACTAATAATGAATATGTGCGATAATAATAGTGTAGTTGCCTGAGGCAACCACACTAATAATAATATGTGAGATAATAGTAGTGTGATTGCGTAAGGCAACCACACTAAATATGTGCAATAATAATTGTGTGTTTGCCTAAAGCAACCAAACTAACTAGACAATTCCTGCAGAAATTGTGAAGTGTGGTTGCCGCCAATGCAAAGTCGACTTTCTGCTGAACAGCGTGTACAGTGGTAGGTAGTTGCTATGATGTTTGAGGCAGTTGCTAGGGTGTTGCTAGGTGGTTCTATGGAGTTCTAGGTGGTTTCATGGAATTCTAGGAAGTTGCTAGTGTGATGATAGGTGGTTGCTATGGAGTTTCAGGTGGTTGCTATGGAGCTCCAGCTGGTTGCCTGGGCATTGTTAGGTGGATCCTAGGGTATTCTAAGTGGTTGCTAGGATATTGCTAGGTGGTTGCTATGGTGTTCCAGGTGGTTGCTAGTGTGTTGTTAGGTGGTTGCTATGGAGTTCTAGGGTGTTGCTAGGGGGTTGCTAGGCAGTCGCTATGATGTTTGAGGCAGTTGCTAGGATGTTGCTAGGTGGTTGCTATGGAGTTATAGGCGGTTGCGAGGGTGTTGCTAGGCAGTTGTTATGGTGTTCCAGGTGGTTGCTAGGGTGTTGCTAGGTGGTTGCTAGGGTATTCTAGGTGGTTGCTTGGGTGTTGCTAGGTGGATGCTATGGAGTTCTATGTGGTTACTATGGTGTTGCTAGGTGGTTGCTATGGAGTTATAGGCAGTTGCGAGGGTGTTGCTAGGCAGTTGTTATGGTGTTCCAGGTGGTTGCTAGGGTATTCTAGGTGGTTGCTTGGGTGTTGCTAGGTGGATGCTATGGAGTTTTATGTGGTTACTATGGTGTTGCTAGGTGGTTGCTATGGAGTTATAGCCGGTTGCTAGGGTGTTGCTAGGCATTTGCTATTGAGTTATAGGCGGTTGCTAGGGTGTTGCTAGGGTATTTTAGGTGGTTGCTAGGATGTTGCTAGGTGGTTGCTCTGGAGTTATTGGCGGTTGCTAGGGTGTTGCTAGGCAGTTATGGTGTTCCAGGTGGTTGCTAGGGTGTTGCTAGGTGGTTGCTATGGTGTTCCAGGTGGTTGCTAGGGTGTTGCTAGGTGGTTGCTATGGAGTTACATCCGGTTGCTAGGGTGTTGCTAGGCATTTGCTATGGTGTTCCAGGTGGTTGCTAGTGTGTTAGGTGGTTTCTATGGAGTTCTAGGTGGTTGCTAGGATGTTGCTAGGTGGTTGCAATGGTGTTATAGGCGGTTTCTAGGGTGTTGCTAGGCAGTTGTTATGGTGTTCCAGGTGGTTGCTAGGGTGTTGCTAGGGTATTCTAGGTGGTTGCTAGGGTGTTGCTACGTGGATGCTATGGAGTTCTTGGTGGTTACTATGGTGTTGCTAGGTGGTTGCTATGGAGTTATAGCCGGTTGCTAGGGTGTTGCTAGGCATTTGCTATGGAGTTATAGGCGGTTGCTAGGGTATTCTAGGTGGTTGCTAGGATGTTGCTAGGTGGCTGCTATGGAGTTATAGGTGGTTGCTAGGGTGTTGCTAAGCAGTTGTTATGGTGTTCCAGGTGGTTGCTAGGGTGTTGCTAGGTGGTTGCTATGGTGTTGCTAGGTGGTTGCTATGGAGTTATAGCCGGTTGCTAGGGTGCTGCTAGGCATTTGCTATGGAGTTATAGGCGGTTGCTACGGTTTTGCTAGGGTATTCTAGGTGGTTGCTAGGATGTTGCTAGGTGTTTGCTATGGAGTTATAGGCGGTTGCTCGGGTGTTGCTAGGCAGTTGTTATGTTGTTCCAGGTTGTTGCTAGGGTGTTGCTAGGTGGTTGCTAGGGTGTTGCTAGGTGGTTGCTCCGTCTTTACTGAGTCCAATGACGCGATCCATAATGCTCTATGACAAATGGTTGAAAAGTTATGGAATATCAAATGTCGGCCAATCAGGACAGGGGGCGAGGTTAATTTACACCAATGGACAAAGGACTCTCTACCATGTCCAATGAGGTGTTGCACAATTTTTGGGCAATTTTTCCCCATAGAGATGAATGGCAGAATGTTCAAATCTAGAGAGAGACCAGAGTACTGCTGCTAGAAGACAGAGAATTGTGACATCGCAAGGGTGAGAAGACAGAGCATTGTGACATCACAAGGCTGAACATTCTGCCATTCATTCTCTATGGGGAAAAATTGCCCACAAAAATTCAAATTTTTCAAAATCCGTGCAACGAATCTTTCCACAAAGTAATAGCACACCATTCCCGATGATGCCGCTCGATTTGACATATTGCACGTGGTGCGAAAACTCTGGGAGGAGTAGCGGTCCAAAAAATGGGTGGAAAGAAAGAATAATAATATGTGCAATAATAGTAGTGTGATTGCCTTAGGCAACCACACTAATAATAATATGTGCAATAATAATAGTGTGTTTGCCTAAGGCAACCACACTAATAATATGTGCAATAATAATAGTGTGTTTGCCTAAGGCAACCACACTAATAAATAATATGTGCAATAATAATAGTGTGTTTGCCTAAGGCAACCACACTAATAATAATAATAATCCGAACAGATACAATAGTGTTCCACCAGCTTCACTGCTTGGACCCCTAATAATAATAATCCTAACAAATACAATAGGGTTCCACCAGCTTCGCTGCTTGGACCCCTAATTAAAATAAATAATATCAATGTTTTTGCACTCTACAAAAAAACTTGTATTCAAGTCCTGATTGGCTACTGAATCTTACAACAAGCCTTGGAATGCTGGGCACATTTAAATAGGGATGGGAATCGAGAACCGGTTCAAAGTTGTCCTGTTCATTGGAATTGTACGCCTCCGAGCTTATCGATTCCGTTTATCGAAGCCAGCATGTTTTTACGACAGCTGCGCATTGCAAAACAATGACGTAACGTCTTGGGGGAAGCACGCACGCAGGCAGCCTCTCTCAGGTGTTTGTTTTGAACGGCAGCTGTCACAACAAATTTGATCCGGGCTGCCAGCCTTGATACATTCTGTTGCGATAAAGATTTTAAGACAACTCAGCAATTTCTCTGGATTAACGGGTTATTTTCTAGCCTGAAATGCGATCGTATTACTAAATGGCTACACTTGTCATGTAACGTGCAAGTAGTTGGCTATTTCCCTGGATATGAAGTAAATGTTTTTACCAATAAATAATAATAATAAATACGATTTTATCCATGGACATAGCTATACAAAAAGGCAAAATAAATGTTGTGGTTTGGGCTGGAAACGAGCTGTAAGAGCGGGATATGCACAACACTGCCTTCTGATTGGCTACTGAATCTTACAACAATGTTACAGCCTTGGAATGCTGGGCACTTTTCAACAACAACAAAATATCTATGTATCTATGTTACTGACTGTTTGGCTAGCTAGCTAAGTTAGCTAAATGACCACTTTGTTGTGCACATCAATGTCCTCAAGCTAACTCTATTAATAAACAAGTGAAGTTGTTATTTCGATGGCGATTAATAAATCATGTA
Organism: Anguilla anguilla; assembly: GCF_013347855.1. Lineage (NCBI taxonomy): Eukaryota > Metazoa > Chordata > Actinopteri > Anguilliformes > Anguillidae > Anguilla > Anguilla anguilla. The sequence goes on along the minus strand of NC_049205.1, from coordinate 24,379,994 downwards.
ATGTTACAATGTATCGAACGTTACATTCATGCTACTTATTTAACCTTACCTACACACTTCTTAAGTTAATATAAAATGTACTTACCGACGAGATTAAGTGATAACACAGTTTGTAACGAGGTTAGTTAGCCTACTAAAGAAATGGTGCCTTGCTAGGTACCGTTAGCTTGTGATAGTTGGAAGCATCAAGTGTTGAACATCACTCTATGCACAATGAGGGTAAAGAACACTCATCTCAGACCTGCTGTTTTCCTATAGTGCGTTTACGTTTTAACCAACAGATGTCGCTGGAAAAAAAAAATCCCCGATGCTTAGGCCCGGCGGGGGGTCAATTTAGGCCCGGTGGGCCACCAGGCTTGCAATACACTGGCGGAAACCCTGCAGTATATTCGGTGTGTACGCAAAGGTGAAAAAGACAACAATGATAATACCCCTGAGAATTTCTAAGTAAACAATGCATATTCTATTCAGGTTTCTCTGAGTAAAAAGGTTTTATCAACTAGTATGTGATTATATGTGCGAAATTAGTTTTGATAGCGGTTTATTGGGAAATTCGTAAAAAAAATGACACAAACTGCTGATACTGTTTTACTGAGTTCATGTTTTTTTTTATTTTTAAAATGCACTTATTTTAAGCCCAAATGTTCAGGAAAGTTGTGGAAGGAGGAGTATATACAGTTAAGGCCAAAATTTTAAATACACCTGGATATTCAAACTCAGTTTTTCCGCAACTCTGCACATTTCATGTTACCATACATTTCTTTTGGCAAGTCATCTACTTTGTTCATCTCAGAGGTCATTTTAAAACAATCAATTAGAGACAGATTTATTTCAGCTTTAATTCACTATATCAGAATTACAGTGGGTCAAAAGTTTACATACACTATGTTGATTGTCTCTTTAAACAGTCTGGAAGATTCCAGAAATTGATGTAATGACTTAGTAGCTTCTGATTTGCCAACTGTCATAGTTAGGAGTTAATTGGCACCTATGGCTGTAAGGGCCTACCTTTAGAGCCACTGCCTTTTTGCCCATGATACCATGGGAAAATCCAAGAAACTCAGCCAAGACCTCAGAAAAAAAAGTCTGGTTCCTCCTTAGGAGTAATTTCCAAACAACTGAAGGTACCACGATCATCTGTACAAACAATTGTATGAAAATATAAAAATCTTGGGACCACACAGACACTGCATCGAGGCACAAATGAACTCCCAGAGTTTCACAAACTTTGGTCTGAAAGGTTCAACTGAGCCCCAAGACAACAACAAAGAAACTGGTGAAGGACTTGGAGGGAGCAGGTACCAAAGTATCTACAGCCACCGTTAAGAGAATCCTACATCGCTATAGCCTGAAAGGCTGTCGCGCAAGGAAGAAGCCCCTACTTCAAGACTGGCATAAAAAATCCAGAATGAAGTTTGCAGGTGATCACCAGGATGAAGACCTAGCCTTTTGGAGGAGTGTTCTCTGGTCAGATGAAACAAAAATTGAACTGTTTGGCCATAATGATCAGCGCTATGTATGGAGAAAAAAGGGTGAGGGTTTTAATCCGAAGAACACCATCCCAACTGTGAAGCATGGGGGTGGCAGCATCGTGTTGTGGGGGTGTTTTGCTGGAAAAGGGACTGATGCACTTCAGAAAATAGATGGCATCATTAGGAAGGAGGATTATGTAGAAATACTGACGCAACACCTCAAGACATCAGCTAGAAAGTTAAAACTTGGTCGCAACTGGGTCTTCCAGCAGGACAGTGATCCTAAGCATGCCTCCAAAGTTGTAACAAAATGGCTTAAAGACAACAAAGTGAAAGTGTTGGAGTGGCCATCACAAAGCCACAAAGCCTGAATCCCATAGCAAATTTGTGGACTGAACTGAAAAAGCGTGTCCGAGCAAGGAGGCCCACAAACCTGACTGAGTTGCACCAGTTCTGTTAGGAGGAATGGGCAAAAATTTCAGCAAAGCATTGTGAGAAGCTTGTGGAAGGCTACCCCAAGTGTTTGATTCAAGTTAAGCAATTAAAAGGCAATTCCACCAAATACTAATAAAGTGTATATAAACTTTTGACCCACTGAAAATCTGATATAGTACATAAAAGCTGAAATAGATCTCTCTCTTAGCTATTATTTTCAAATGACCACTTATGGAAATAAAGTTGACACCCTAATTGACTTAACACAGGAAATGTATGGTAACATGAAATGTTAGTTGTGAGAGTTGTGAAAAATAGTTTGAATGTCTCTAGCCTAGATGTAGGTAAATTTTTGGCCTCAACTGTAAGTTGATTGTTTGGGCAGTTGTGCCATCAAATTTAAACCTTGCTAATGCTCAATACTCCATTTCATTGCTCCTTTTTGTATATAGTTTTGCTGAAATTATAGTATAGACTGTTGTTTAGTTAAGACGGGTGCTTTTTTTGGGCTTTGGTTAGATGTTGTTTGGGCACACTTGACTAGGTAGTTTATGATTGACTTCTTTGTAAATGTGTGCATTCGCATGAAATTGGGCTAGTTTTAAAATGTACTGCAAGCACAGTCGGGTGCAGTGTGTGATGCAAGTGTATTTATTTTTGATGATTACAGTGGAATATGATCCACCTCCTCCCCCTTTCAGATGGTCTCTGCCCATGAGATCCTGACTAACTGCAAGGTTATGGTGGGCCTCTTTTCGGTGTAGATACTTTATAAGAGTGAGATTGCACTGTAATGCTTTCAGATGGATATTCTGAATAAAGGCCTATTTTTCAGATGGAGTCAGCCTGCCTCTCCATCCATGAGATCTTGAAGGTAGTGACAGACTCACAGACGTGGTACCGGCTCCGGGAGGCACAGGACAGGATTCGGGCTGAGGACCTGCATGAGCGTGTGTCTTACTGGTCCATTGGGGAGACGGTCATCCTGTTCGTGGTGAGCATTGGCCAGGTGCTCATGCTCAAGAGCTTTTTCAGTGAGAAAAAAACCAATGTGGCTGCCAGCACTTAGAGACAGAACACTTGGAATCCCCTTTGTCCCCTCACTGCTTGACATTGTTTTGTGTCAAATACACAAACAAAGCCAGTGTAAGTGCTCCCTGGGCTATGTCCCTCATTTTCTTGTGACAGAATCTGGAAGGACATTTCATTTAAATCTCAAATGATGCTTCACTGTGATTTTGTACCTTTCTGTATTGCTCAGTGTTTTTCTATGTTGCTGTCAGTGGGAATGTACATGTTCCTCTACAATTCTTAGTAAATCATTTTATAATTTGTGGACTTCTGATTAGTTTCTGTTGAAAGCAGTTTGAGCAATGTATTGGAATCAATTAAAGAATTCTTCTTTGGCCTCATTACTATTTATTTTGTTGTCCTTCAGGATTTAATGTACTACATCCTCATTTTGTCATACATTATATTTTGCGTAATAAAATATTTAAGAATTTTCAATAATTTTATGAGTCATAATTATTCTTGTTACTCAACCAAAGCAACATATTGAATATTTGACCTTTTTCCAAATAAAACTGCAGAGGTGCCAGTGTTTGAGAATGTAGTGGTTTTCCTAATAAGGCGTCTCTGTGATTGCAGTGCAAACATAATGTCTCTGTGATTGCAGTGCAAAGATAATGCTACTCACTGGCCTCACAAAAGGCAATGTTAAATTAGGAAACCTTGTGTTTATGGAAATGTTACATTCTGCATCTAAGAGTTCATCAAAAGTGAAGTTAACTGCAGCAATTTTATGCAGATGCCCTTCTTTTGTTTTATTTTTGTAGCATTTAGAGTGACGCATTTCATTCCTTTTGTGTTAATTTAATTTTAATTCCTCCAATGATTTCTCCTTTTTGAAAATGTCTTGCAAAGATGTGTGTGTTGCCTTTTCTGGTAGCTTATGAGTGCTTTACTTTACCAGAGGGCATTATTGTATGTTGTATGCTGTGCAACGCCATGTTTTTGAGGAAAACGTATAACGGGTTGATGTTCTGTGATTCCATTCATAATGCCCTCACAGGATGCTATCACAGTTAGCATGGCCAAATATACCATTATTACACAACAAATCTCAAAATGAGTTGTCTACTGTTGTGAAATCCTTGTTACTTGGGATTAACCTATAGTTGGAGGTTAACACATTACTTATAAATGAGCCTTTCCTCTGGACTACCTGGGGGATCTTCTCTGTCTAATCGCTGGGGCCTTCCCAAGCCCTAGCCGGACCTAAACGGGTATTCCACGGAGGAACTGGGTCTCTGGGGACCTGGGTAATGTGTGGTGCACTGATATTGAATCTGAGGAGGAAGAGATCTGTGCAGAGGTGCGGTGTGTGTGGTGCGGGAACCATCAGTACCCTGTTGACTGTACCCCAGCAGAGGCTGCAAGCCCACCTCCCTGTCCACGTGTTGCCTGTCATCACAGTGAACCTTCAGAGGATCCCTGGACATCAGCCACCAGCCCTGCAGAGGAGCCCTCGCTGCCAACTGCCACCAGTCCACAGAGGCTCCATGGCTTTCGATGGTGCCTTGGGACAGAGTGGCGAGGCTGCAACCTCCGGGCGGTGCCTCGAAACAGACCTGTGGGGCATCGGCCTCCAGGAGCACCTCTGTTTTCCCACAAGAGATAGCAGGATATTATGAATTCATAAACATAAAACTGGATATGCCTACAGGGCAATATAAGGGCCTAAGTATTTTTAGCTGTCAGCAGTTGCAGACTGAGGACAGCCCACCCCCACTCAACATTTGAAAGAAGAACCAAATTTGTGCTATGAATGTATTCATAATAGTATTGTGAACATATATTATTGTAAACATCAGAATTTATTGAATTGAAAAAAGTACTCTTGCTAGACTGGGGGAGGATTACTTGAGTTTCAGAATATTGATTTTCACTGCCCTGCTTGCACACAACAGATATGTTGGAAAGAAAAATAACCTTTTGGAATGAACAATAGAGAAGAGTAAAAGAGTATATTTGAGGTAAAATATCTGATTAGATAGCCAATGTATACTTTATATAAAATCATAAACTGTGACGCATTACTGTGTGCTTAGTGCTATCTCTCTGGAAGAATGTAATAAGGTCATAACTGTGTGCTAATTCCCTTTCCCTGTTCTCCCTCCAGTCACTTCCTGGCTTTGCACTCAGCAGTTTCCAATGTGCCATATAAAGAAGCGGCCCCTCTACATGAGCGCTAGGAACACCATTCTGAAAGCTACGATGGCTGGTTCAAAGGCATCTTCAAGGTCATTTTACAGAAGTAAGACGCCTCATACACTGCCCCTACCCCCATGTGGAAAACCAGGTTAAATGGTGTTTTATCTAAAATAAAAGACCAAACTAAGTTGATTACCATTTTTCAATTTTAAAATAATTTTTTCTTAGACTTTTAGGGAATATATGTCTACTTATATGTCAGATGCATCAGAAATGAAGAAGGAGCATTGCTTTCTAAGAGTAAAGGTATTGCTGATAGTTATTTCGTTGAGAGTTTTCTAGAGAAGAAGTTAATAATAGACTGAAAGGCATATTCAGTACTCAGAAAGTCTTATGAGATACTGAAAGACGATAAAGAAGTACTTCTTGAATTACTTAAACTAAAGACAAACAAGGCAGCAGGTCCTGATGACATATACCCAAGAGTATTCAGAGAGTTAGGTGAGAGAATTTTTAAACCACTAGCAGGTATTTTTGACAGTCCCTAGAAACTGGAGAAATACATGAGGACTGGAAGCGTGGTAATATAATACCAATATATAAGAAAGGGGATGGTACTGATCCAGGAAACTACAGGTCTGTAAGTTTAACTTGCATAACATGTAAAATACTGGAATCTATCATTAGAGACAGATTGGAAGTATTTCTTGAAAATAGCAACATCCTAAGGGATAGCCAGCATGGTTAGGGAAGGTCATGTCTGACAAACCTGGTATTCTTTGAAGAAGCTACCGAGTGTTTTGATTATAACAAGGAGTATGATACTATCTACTTAGATTTCCAAACGGAATTTGATAAGGTACCACATGAGAGACTTGTTAGTAAAATGAAGACAGTAGGAATTAGAGGATGTATTTCAGAGTGGATTCAGAACTAGCTACAAGGTAGAACACAAAGAGTAGTAGTAGGAGGGATATTATCTGAGCAGGGAGCTGTTAGACACTAGGATCAGTGCTAGGACCACTGCTCTTCCTCATTTATATCAATGACCTCGACAGGGACATAGAAAGTACATTAGTCAAATTTGCAGATGATACAAAACTGGGAGGACCAGCTAATAGTTTGGAAGCTACTAAAGTAATAAGATTTCAATAAAATCCAGAAGTGGGCAGAAACCAATAAAATTTAATATAGCCAAATGTAAAGTTCTGCATGCGGGAAATAAAAACATTAGGCAGGATTACTTTATGGGAGGAACAAAATTGGAATGTGATCAGTTTGAAAAAGACTTGGGAGTAATAGTTGATCAAAGCACTGCACTGTGCTAGAGCAGTAAAAAAAAAAAAAAAAAAAGGCCAACAGAATGCTGGGATATATAGCCAAAAGTATTGAGTATAAATTCAAGGAAAGTTATACTTATACAATACATTTGTTAGACCCAGGGATTAAAGTTCTCCGTCGCTACGATGGATTTCCGTCAATTGGATTCCAGAGAGGCCATGTATGAAATCAGTGTAGATCCGAAGGGGAAAAAAGCGACGGGAGGGGGGTGTTACGGGACTTAGGAATCGCGCTACCAGGTGATAGGTAGCTGATTTGTATAGGCGTACAATCTACTTGGATGTCGGTAATTATATACACTCACTGGCCACTTTATTAGAATAAGATGAAAACACATTATTATACTAACGAAAACACAAAGTTCAAGTATTCCTAGGATTCTAAAGACCTGCCTTAATTAACCCTGTACCGACTTTCAAAATGAAATACACATACATGATATATATGTACTTTTTTTTCCTTTTAAAATAAAAGTGTCACTTTGACGCACTTTCGCGGTAATCCGCCGACTAACTTTGCCATAGTTCTAGTGTTAAATAGGCTATTGGTGACACCGTGAGCCCGGCGGCTGTATGAACCCGTGAGATGTAGAACGTAGGCTATTTGAAAGGTGAACAGACAGTTAATGACCCAAACGCAAATATTCACGTAGGCTTTCATAGATTGAAAACAGCATTGAAATTACGTAAAAGAAAACTGGCAATAGAAAAACTGTTCAAAAGCATCATCTTCCCTTAAAACACTATTGGTCTCGAGTATTTGAACAAAATGTACAGTGAGCCTCTAACCACCATGCTGCTACCAGATGTGCAGTAGATACTACAAGCATTGTTTCTCCTGATTAATTTTCCTGTTGAAACCGATGGAAAAAATATTCAGGAGAAACAATGCTTGTAGTATCTACTGCATATCTGGCAGCAGCACTGTGGTTTGAGGCTCATTTGATAACTTGGACCCTTGATGACTTAAAACCATTTAGCCAACAAATGAGTTCCATACTGTATCAGCATAATTTACAACTGAATCTAGTCCCACCCCCAATTCCCATAGAGATCCATTGCCCTGGAGTGTAGGTTAAAGCCTCTTTACAACTTGATGGCTGCATTAGAGAACAGCAGCATTGGTTATGTGTGGGATGGTGCTGAAATCTCACTTGTTTAGCAGGGGTCAAGGGCTAAGGGCGGGTACACACTATCCGCCTTTTACTGAGCTACCTCCGTGTTTTTTTTTACATGTAAACTTATGTGAAGCGTCCGCACGGCGGAAAAAAATTAACTCTAAAAAGGCGGCGCATCACCCACCTTCCCTAAAAAAAAAAAATGCCGGGCAGTGTGTGTGTACATGCCCTAATGTGGGGGCCTCCTCTGTAACTTGTTTTACAAACTGTAGAGGGGTAATATGACTTGGCCTCACAGCCGGCGGTGGCTATGGGCAAACATGGGCGAACCAATCAAAGGTTCCATCCAACAGACCCCCCCCCCCCCCCCCCACAAAGACCCCAGTTGACCAGCCCTGCTTGGCCTGAAAAAAAGTTTCAGTCAGTTTTTTTGCTTTAATCCCTGTAGACTACACTTGGAGTATTGTGTGCAGTTCTGGGGACCGTACTACCAGAAAGATATGAAGGCTTTGGAAGGAGTTCTAAGAAGAGAAACAGAATTGATTCCTGGTATGAAAGATAAAAGCTGTGAGGAAAGACATGAGATACTTAACCACTTCAAGCTTAGTAAAATGAGACTCAGGGGTGATTTGATGGAGGCTTTTAAATTCATAAAGGGGATCAACAAAGTGAACTACAAGAGATTCTTCAGGTTGAGTTCTGTTAGTAGAACAATGGGACATAAATGGAAATTAACAAAAGGTAGATTCCATACAAAGGAAGACAGATTCCAACATTAGGAAGAATTTTTTCACACAGAGAGTAGTCAATGTGTGGAATAGCCTGCCAGGTCACGTAGTAGAGGCAGAAACTGGGGGTTTTGAAGACTAGGCTTGATACAGTGTTTGATTCTGTCTAGTCTGTCGGAGATCAGAGCACTAATTTAGTTATGAAAATGGCGAGCATTGTTGGGTTGAATGGCCTGTTCTCGTCATTATATTATGTTATTTTAAAATGGTAAGGATAGATAATTAAAACGTGACTCTTTTAACAGTCCTCACAGGTGGCACCAGTTATTTAGGTTTAGCAGTATAAATGAAATAAGTAATTAGTCTAATAAAATTCCTATTATCTTAAATATCTAAATTGATACATTTTTAAATTTCAATCAATTAACCCTTTCTCCCGAAGCATTTATAATGGCAATTTTCACTTGGGTGTACTACTGTTAAATAAATCCATACAACTTTGTGGCAACACACAGCAGAGAGCATATGACATTATTTGAAGGGGACATGTGTGCCATCAAGACTATGTATCAAGATTTAGAAAAAATATGAAGAATAATTCATGGTGTACACAACATGTACATAAAAATGCAATTGTACTGTTTATTTCACATAATTCACATGAGCTAGAGTGAAAATTATTATATAGAATTCCGACCACTGTAAAAACAACTGTATAGATAAAAACCAAAAGCAGTTCAATTTTGCAGGGGTTTTTCCAAGATGTCCCAAAACACATAATCTGCACCACAATAACACATTTTCAACAGATAAGAGAGGAGAATCAATTCTAACATGTTTCGAGTGTCAATAGTTTACAAGAATTAACATTATATTCAATGCTGAAATACGTGCTTTAGCTGGCAGAAATTTAACTGAAACCTAATATTAGTTTGGGTTGAACACGCTGTGCTGTTGCTAATGTTACTGCTGTGAATGTCACCTACCTATTGCCAAAGAATTTGCCTGTTATAAGCTTTGCAAAAGAGAGAAAGATGGTCTGTACCTATGACAGCGACCGATTGTAGCTTGCATCTGCAAGTGTGTTTACATTCCAAACATGTTAATCAATGAGAAATTATCTGCTAAACATCTAAAAAATATCTGCGCTATTTTGGGAATGGCTGAACCCATTGACACCAATGAGGGTTCATTTTAATGGTTACAGTCTTGTTCAATTAGTTCAAAATCTGTAACTTGATTGACTTAAAACAAAACCTATCGCTGTTCACATAAGCAAATGCCTGCTATACAAAATACTGCTGTACAAAAAAGGTGGTCAGATAAACCAGCCATGTTCTAAATGGATTCTTGTTGGATTGAGTTCAAAATAGCGTCTGACCTAGCTAACAGCGTTAGCTTGAAAACAAGCAGAGGTATTTTGCATTACAGACACATGTACATGGACAAAGGAGCCAGTATTGTATATAGCAAAAGTGAATCTAATGTAAGTACATTACATATGGACATTTTTCCTGAATGATTAATTTAGTGATCTGAGCTACTTTTCTGACAGCTGAAAGGATATACGATTTTTTTTGTGCAAAAATAAATAAGACCATAGAAAGTACAAAAAAAAGTGAGTTACTGTGTAATAAGTGATTGGGGGAGGTTCATTGTATTTTAATCCCATGTATTGCCCTGAGCACTGATAAGGGAATGAGTGGCGCTGTTGGCCAGGAAGGAGTCTCTTGCAGGTGCTATCCTTGAATGTGTGGCAATCAAATTTTTAATTGATATACCTGAAGCTGCAAATTCTATTCAAACAAAACTTACTATCTAACAGCCAATAAATCAGGAAAGCAGTTGTCAGCCCTAAGTAAAAGGATAAATAGTAAACCAGTTATAATACTTAAAGATAATGAAACACAAGCCTTGATAACAAATAATAAAACAATAAATGAGAAATTTACAAACTTTATAAAACAGAATTGGAAGTGAATGATGAAACATTGGAGAGCTACTTGGAAAATATTAACTTAAAACAGTTATCATCTATACAACAGGAATACCTTAAAACTTCTATTACTCAAAATGAAATAAAAGAGAAACAGAAAAGCACCCGGATTAGATGGATTACCAATTGAATTTTATATCCATTATTGGAATTTAATATCTTCTCTCTTCTATCAAATGGTGAAATACTTTGAGAGCGACAGAATATTACGGAAAACAATGGACCAATCTATAATATCAGTCATACTCAAACTATGTAGGACGGGACACGCCCTTCGATTATAGGCCAATAAATCTAATGAACTGTGACAGTAAAATAATAGCAAAGATCATAAGCAATCGAATATCAAATGCTACCTAGTATCATTCATTTTAACCAAACAGGCTTTATAAAAAGTAGACACATACAAACTAATACACGTATATGCTTGAGTTTAATACAGTACGCAAAAAACAATAACATCGCGGCTGATGCAGAAAAAGCCTTTGATAGGGTGGAAAGAGAATTCCTATTTAAAACATTAAGTAAATTTAACTTTCCTCAAGAAATTATTAAAATGATTCAAGCCATGTATGAAGAACCAGAGCATAGAGTGTATACTAATGGCATAATTTCAGACCCCTTTCGTCTAGAAAGAGGAACTAAACAAGGATGCCCGTTATCACCCTCGTTGTTCGCAATTGTGATTGAACCATTAGCTGAAAGTATTAGGCAAGACCAAACAATAAAAGGAATTAGCATTGGGAAAAGAGAATATAAATTAGGCCTATTTGCTGACGATTTGATCCTGTATCTAACAGACTACAAAAATACATTACCAAGAGTTCTCAATACCTTGGCAAAATATTCAGTAGTATCAGGATAAAAAATTTATTTGGAGAAAACTGAAATCGTGCCAATAAATGATAATACAGATGATATTCCGGAAACCTTAAAAGTATGATGTAGAAGTAGGATGTAATATTAGAAGTAATAAATCTCAACTGTACAAAGATAACTTAGTAGCACTATTGACTGACATGAATAAGGAATTACAGAAATGGAAGAATTTGCCAATAAACATGATTGGGAGAGTAAATATCTTCAGGATGGTGTGGCTACCTAAGTTCTTGTATACCTTCTCCCTCATTCCAATTACACCACCAAAAGCATTCTTTAAAAGGCATACTCAATCATTACAGATTTCGTATGGTCAAATAAAGCGCCTAGGTTAAACAAATCGATTCTCCATCTCCCAAATAAAAAAGGTGGCTTTAATTGACCTAATTTGGAGTACTATCACTTAGCAACACAAGGATTCTATATACAACACATAGTAAATAATTCACCAGAGGGTTCATGGACACAGATTGAAAATGAGTCAGTAAAACCGAATAATTTATTTATGCAACTATTTTCAAAAAAACACATCGGGAGCTCCAATAACTTTATAATAAATAACACAATTAAAATGTGGAAAAAAATTTGGAGTATATTGGAAGAAGTGATTACATTGCCAAAAAGCATAAAATTAGGGAATAACAACTGGATAACCTTACAGGACAAAACGATTAAATGGACAACATGGGAAGAGAAGAGAATACAGCATATAAAAGATATAATTGATGATAAGAAGGTCTTAACCTTCAATGAAATCACGAACCGGTTTAATCTTTCTGAAGTAGAAACTTTTCGATACCTCCAAATATCCAATTTCATAAGCAAAAACTTCAATATTAAATACAGCTGCAAGCAGCAATGCCGGGCCCTACGAACATGTCCAATCCGGGTAAATACAAGGCGAAAGAGAAAAGAGTCCAAGCGGCATAGATTCAGGATTTTGAACAATTTACATACCCGTGCGTGAGACGATCCAACTTCCGGTACATGAGAAACATTACTTTGAAATATGAATGTGCATTAGCATAAAGTGCTAATTTTGTCACGCCATAAATCACGCAATATTTAACGAAATGACTTGTCCTTATCACCCTTGATGGAGAGAATACCCAAGAGTACACATGTGTGATGGTGACAGAATCAGGTCAAGTGTTGAGGAAATATTGGGTAGCATTGCTTTGGAATACATCTTATTTAATTTCGGTGAAGCAAGATAGCCTATATTGTTTGTAGTACCGTAACTTGGCGTCATTTTGATATCAATACTTCTAATGGCAGGCCTGGATTTTGGCAGTCTGAATGAATGAGTTATAGACGGTGTATGTCTTGTATGTGCGAGTAACTTGGCATTTTTGTATGTTGAAAACGTGTTTTTTATGAGATAATACTAACAAAACCATAGGGTTCCTACTTCGTAGGACCCCTAATAATAATACCAACGAAAACAATAGGGTTCCTACTTCGTAGGACCCCTAATTATTCAGAGCCAGACAGTCGTTTAGACACCCTCCTGTTTGGCTCTACCTCAAAATTAATTGGAAAAATTTATGGAATTCTGCAGTGCTTGTGATGATGGAAAATTACTGGGTAAGATCAGAGATAAATGGCAAATTGACCTGAAGAGACCTATTAGAATAGAAAAATGGCAACAATGCTCGACTAAGGGCATAACAAAACACGAGAATCTACGATTAATCCATTCACTCATGACTCGCATATATTATACTAGAGATAAAATAAATAACTTTGACAGTAAAACATATACTTTGTGTTAAATGTAAAGTTGAAAATGATTCATTGTTCCATGCCTTCTGGGAATGCATGGAAGTAAAGCAACTATGGCTTCAAGTAGAGAAATGGCTACGAAGTACTCTCAAGGTAAATATGGATCTCACACCATCGGTAAGTTTACTGAAGGATATTAGATCAGCACAAATGAAAATACAATTAGAATGGATTCTCCTGTTCTCTTCATTTATAAGTAAAAAACTTTTGTTAAAGAATTGGAAATCATCCATGTGCCCCAGTCTACAAGAATGGAAAATGTAGTATATGCTTTATTATTTGAAAATAGAAAAAGGGTTGGCAACAGATAATAACAAAAGTACAACAATTTGATAGTATATGGGGGAAGATCAACAATAACAACTGGAAAATAATTGGCACATATAACTTAATATGTATTCTGTTTACTTTTTATAATGGCATTTTCCCCTGAACAAGATCTGTTGAGCTTTTTCTTTGTCTTTTGTTTGTAAACTTAATCAATGTTAGCCTTTTTTTTCTTTTTCTTTTCCTTTTCCTTTTCTAGTCTGTTTTCTATTGGTACTGCCCTGTGATTATGTACAACATGAATTAAACCAACAAAAAAAATTAAGAAAATAATTTTTCAAGAAAAAATAAAATAAAAATAACAGGAGAAGCCATTATTTAAACCTTACTAACTGAACTCTCTCTTTCCTCCCAGACAACCTCCACAGGACTACTTGCCTGTGGGAGTTTTATGGTGAGAGAATGAGATGTCACTACTCCACGGAAGGGAAAGATGGACTGGACATGATCCTGGAAGGAACCTGCCAATTTGGACTCCCTTGTTTTGTGTGTGTTGGTGTGGTGAGGAACGAATGGGATGTGGGAAGGGCTGAAGGAGAGGTAGAGGAGTGTGGGTATGAATGAGTGCTTGTTTTGTCTCGTCTTGTCTAGTATGTAAAGTTGGAAAATTGAAAATGAAAATAAAATTCTATTAAAAAAATTGATAACCTGAAGGATGGAAGGAGTTCTTCGAAAAACTGATTTGACTCTGCTCTCGTGTTTGTGCAACATCAAAACAGATGCAGGTTATACAATAATTTATTCAATGGACATAAAAACTACAGAACATAATGAACAAATCTTAACTGGGAAAGCAAAGTTAGAGAAAAGGTGTGAGTATGAGTGCATGTGTGTGCACACATGTCCTTTGTCCCTGGACAAAAGGGGGAATGGTGGAAAATATTTTGTTGTGTTTGTGTAGTGTGTACGTAGGTATCAACGAGGCTAAATAACTTTAAATACAAAGGAGTATCACTCCCGGTAGTGGTGGAAAGGGACGCACAGCTTATAATAAGCGATACCGGCAACTGAGCTGGTTATTCGCTCACTACCGACTAAACTGATATTGTTAGTTAAAGAGTAAGTAGGAGTTTGAGTTGAAGAGTTAGCTGGTAGAAAAGAAAACCACATGTAGCTGTAGACAGGGAATCGATTCATGTAACTACAGTTATCAGAAAACAAGGAGTAATAGAATACACAGAATTAGATTAAATTCAGTCAGGACTAAACCAAACTGCTATAGCCTGGAAAGTTTGGTCAGTCTTACTGTTCTCATGTTGACCCGGTGGTTGTTGTTCAGTCAACGGGAGAACACGCTGGTGGAGTCAGACTCTTGCGGAGGTTTCAGATGTGGTCAGCACAAGCTGGAGTCTTTTGCCATGTGCAGGGCGACTTCTCGTCCAGACAGTCAACTGAAGAAGTCCCTTTAGCTGGTTGGAAAAGTTAGTTTCACTGCAGTTTCTTGTGGTTGGCTAACATGTTACTGAGTGTATGCTAGGTTCCACGTCAGTTAAGGTCCTTTGTCAAGGCAGCACCTATTTACGGTGAACAGTGCTCTTTATCTGTTTTGTTCACTGAAAGGCTCATGGTATCCTTGTTGTCAGCATATGTGTCCCCGTCTGTCTTTCTGTACATCTAAAGGAATTACAAGCCAGAATTTGACAAGCTGAAGATGTGGTATGAGCACCGGCTAATTGATGAGAAGGTGGCGCTGATGATTTATGTCATCTGGCGCCTTTGTGTGGGGGTGCAAGAACTACAACGGAAATGTACAGTCAGATATCCTGGCGCAGGTGAGTGATATCGGGGGCTGGTGGTGAGGTTTGGGGGGAGGACAAGGTGGTCAATAGGAATAATGTCTGAAATTCTTCTAGGTGCTATATGCTTCTCCGGGGATGGGAACCATGCATACGTGGTATTCACTCTTCCCATGACGAGCCACAGGATATGTGGGTGTCATTGTTATTCTGTGCTTAACTGAACAATCAAAGCTGTTAATAACAGTTAACTTCCCTCACCTAGTTTCTTGGGTCTGAATTGGTTGTTGATTATAAGCTGAAATCACAAACCATCAGAGCCTGTAGCTCTCCATGGGGATAGGAGTGAATAGTAGTGGCTGTAGAGACCCCCAGGTTCTCTACTGAGGTTATACAGTTGAGGCCAAAAGTTAAAGACTAAAGGTTAAAGACATTCAAACTCAATTTTTCACAACTCCACACATTTCATTTTACCATACATTTCCTGTGAGAAGTCAGTTAGGGTATCTACTTTATTTCCATAAGAGAGAGAGAGTCATTTCAAAATATTAGCTAAAAGACTTTATGTAGCTTTTATGTACTAGACCAGATTTTCAGTGGGTCAAAAGTTTACATACACTTTGTTAGTATTTGGTGGCATTTCCTTTTAATTGCTTAATTTGAATCAAACTCTAGGGGTAGGCTTCCACAAGCTTCTCACAATACTTTGCCGGAATTTTTGCCTATTCCTCCGGACAGAACTGGTGCTCCTTGCTCAGACATGCTTTTTCAGTTCAGTCCACAAATTTCCTATGGGATTCAGGTCAGGGCTTTGAGATGGCCACTCTATAACTTTCACTTTGTTGTCTTTAAGCCAAATTTGGACGTATGCTTAGGATCATAGCCGCCTTGAACAATAGGCCTCGCTGATCAGGCCTGAGTGTGTACTGTTGTCTGTCATTGTATTCTGTTACTGTGTGCTGTTGTATGTACTTGTGGCAATGGGTAAAGGTAAGTAGCCTGACTACGGCACCTTGGGAATTTCACCCAAGGAGATAACCAATTCGGACACTTTACAACAGTTTGCAGGTTATTTCATTGAAAGAAGACAGAGGCGTGGTTCAAAAGAAATTATTTTAACTTTTATTGAGATTTAAGAGGGCTGGAAGTGCCTGTATGGAAGAAAATAGCCAATACGATTAGAAGCTACAAGAAAATAGCAGAACAATTTAAGCAACGATACCAAACTTTTATTAATTTAACATCAGAAAACATACATGGACTTCCAGACTACCTTTGTTAAAAATAACTAAAATGACCACTAGAGGGTGCCAACGAGTGAGCCGAGAACCCACTCGGTGGGAGGTATACTAACAATAAAGGCTGTCCAAGTGAATTCTACTTACCACCACGCGTGCCACCTCATCTGAAACACAAACATTCGTGTTAAATAAGTGATTCAGTGCAATTACCATTAACAAGAACGCAAACAGTGAGGGACCCAACCACTGAGCTAACCTCCCCACCAAAGCAGCGCTGGGCTCACCGCCAACCTTAATTTAAACAATTTAATAGCTCTAGCTAAAAACAATGAATCAAATACAAAGAACCAGTTGGTTAGTTTCGATCATTTCAAAATTAAAATGTCAATTCGGGTAGGCCAGTATTTCCCGTATCCAGGCCCGGCGCCAGGATGAAGTGACTGAGGGGGCAATTAAAAATGGCGAGGGGGCAAATCTTTTTATATAGTAAAACTGTAGGTTATAACAGAAAATAATAAATGCGATTTTATCCACAGAAATGGCTATACAAAAGGACAAAATAATAGTCGTGGTCGCGATCGCCGTCGTAGACGTCAGAAGGAAATGTCACTAACAAAAATTTTCAAAAGTTCGCTCTCTTTGCAGTGGTTTGGGCTGGAAACGAGCTGTAAGAGCAGATCGTCCCCATTTTATATTAATCTAATATTGGAGATGAGGAAGCTATACCTACTAAAAATCATCTGCTAATCTCTTTAAGAGTCAAGACGAGACCTTGTGATAGTTTCAATAAATACATAAACTGTAGGCTACTAAAGATAAAATAAAGAGCATCAATCGGGACATATAAGCCATAGTCTGGGACTTCTTGGAAGCCCAGGAAAAAGGATATCGCTACATATGGGTGAATTGTTTTGTTCTCATGGAAACTAAGGTCTAATGTTAATTTGTTTTTGTCACACAATATATAGGCAACTGTAGCAGCTTATCCACTGAGTACCGCTGACTTTTCTGTGCAGTGCAAAATGATCATAGTTGAAAGGCAAAAGTACGTCTGTGGAAATTGATCATGATTAATTCTATACCGGGTATGCCTTATGAATAGGCCTACCTGTTAAAGTGATATGTTCATCCACCTTGGTTTGCTGTTGGATAGTCTTAAGTTTAACCAAGAATATCATTATTGGGTTGTTTACTGAAAATCGTAAAACAACATGGTAAGAAAGAAATGTTCTGTAATGTTGATATTTATCCACTGCTATTTTGTTTTATATAGGAGGTGTGAGCTAAAGGAAAGGGATATAGATCGTTTGTTCATTATGAGCCACCGTACCTGTAGCCTATGTGTGTTTATGGCTAGGCCAATCAACGTGCTTTAGTTCCGTCCAGTTCGGTCATGCAATTATATTTTTTACAGTCTCGGAATTATACTCACGTAATCTCGGCTTTGCTCACACGGTTTTATATTCTTAATAAACTGACGGTTTGTTCCAAGTCAGTGTGATCATTGACTCACACACAAACAAAGCCATATCCTCAGTAAGCTCCACTACGTAAAATTAATATAAGCTTTTTTTCCCCCACAAATTGGATTAGTATTATGGATAGGCCCTATCCTTTATTACCATCATGATGGGAATAGACAGGTGAAACGACAACACTCATGATGTGCTATGCACAGATACATTGTTTGGATAATTAATTTTCATAAAGTTAATATTAAACTATGTCATTTGTGCATGCAGATGTAGGCTACTAGATGTGCACTGTAGTACAACTGTCGATTTGAAAAGCAAAATGTTGGCCTAATAAGGCTAAAACTGTGACAGGATGAGCAGAGCGCATTGCTAAGGGACAGCTTGCCTCAGACCACCCTTGTGAGGTTTACCTTTCAGAAGGTATACCTTAGCTAAGGAGGCGCTGGGAAACAGCTCGGCAACTAAAGGAAGACCTTAAGGTGTACCTTACGACGCACATAGCGCTACGGAGGCTCGGGGAAACGCAGCGGTTGCCAATCTTCAGTCTTTGGCTGGGCTCTACTTCAGCTTTTAAGTAAATTAAGTCACCCAGTGCCTTAACATAAACGGGTCAAATTTTGTTGCTGTGTAGGTACTGATACGCCTCTGACCCCTTGAGGCTGTTCATAGCTTCGCCATCAACAGAGATACTTTCCACAAGGTATAGCAAAATACATCAGTATGTCAATGACGGCCGATAGAACAGAGGGGTGGGGGATGGCGATGTCACTTTTTTAATTCACTGATAGCGTGATCCCACATTTTGTTTTCTGTTTTGAAAGCTGGTTTTAACCGGGGGGGGGGGGGTTGGGCAGAAAATGCAACTGAGGGCCCCCCCTCTTGCCCCCTCATGGCTTGCCCGTATCTCCGCCAAACAAACACAGTTTGGCCCGTTTAAGGTAAAAGAACGGACATTTAACAGCTGAACAATGGCAGTAAAACACGACCAGCGCGAATACACTTCATGAGCGTCAGGCTTCTGACAAAAGCACAGGGGAAACCTACGAGTAGTTCATAAGTTGTAGACAAGTAATATTGCGCTAAGAAAAAGAGGCAAAACAGCAGCACATTGAGGCAACCTAAAAAGGGGAAAAAACAAACCAATAAACAAGGTAACCGGACAATCGCTATGAAAAATAATTGCCTCGGACACCATAAGGCAATCGTATTTACCATACCTCTAGCCTACCTTAAGCCTCAGAAATGCACGCACCTTGATTGGTGAAGTCACACCCTCCCTTTACTATTAGGCTACCCCAGCCAGGCCAATCAATCACTCGCTCTGGCTTACGGATACATGTGAATGAATGGGAGGATTTGTTAGCCAGTGGAAACACGGACTTTTAGTTAAATATACACGTCTTCCGAACCTACCTATATGCAACAACAACTGGTTCACAGTAGGATCCAGCGATTTTCTAGAGACCAGTAAATTACAAATACAAAGGCTTATGAATTCACCGCTGTGGATATTGAACCTTAAAACAGAGGAACAAGACTGCACGGTTACACGTACCTCTCACCAAAACAGGAAGACGCTCAGAAACAGAGGCGGGCACAAGAGCAGGAAACAAGGTAAAGCGATTTCACTGATATATGAACCTACCTAATTGGCGAACTACTCAGGGAAGACGGGTGGGAAAGACCAGTTTACCATGATGTCATCCCAAACAGGAACAAGTGAAGAAACACTAGCCCCGGTCACATACTGTTGTCTGATGGGTACAGTGCTGTGGAAAGGAATTTCCTCTTGGGGACAATAAAGTATGAAGTCTAAAGTCATTGTCCTGCCGGAAAACCCAGTTGTGACCAAGTTTTAACTTTCTAACTGATATCTTGAGGTGTTGCTTCAGTATTTATAGATAGTCCTCCTTCCTCATGATGCCATCTATTTTCTGAAGTGCACCAGTCCCTTTTCCAGCAAAAAGCCCCCACAACATAATGCTGCCATCCCCATTCTTCACACTTGGGATGGCGTTCTTTGGATTAAAAGCCTCACCCTTTTTCCTCCATACATAGCGCTGATCATTATGGCCAAATGGCTCAATTTTTGTTTCATCTGACCAGAGAACACTCCTCCAAAATGGTAGGTCTTGGTCCTGGTGACCACCTGCAAACTTCTTTCTGGCATTTTTATGCCGGTCCTTGAGTAGGGGCTTCTTCCTTGCAGGACAACCTTTCAGGCCATGACGATGTAGGATTCTCTTAATGGTGGATGTAGATACTTTGGTACCTGATCCCTCCAACTCCTTCACCAGTTCCTTCGTTGTTGTCTTGGGATTCAGTTGAACCTTCAGTTGAACCTTTCGGACCAAAGTTCATTCAGCCCTGGGAGTTAATTTCGTCCTTGTTGTTGAATGATGCAGTCTCTGTGTGGTCTGTGTTTTATATTTGCATACAATTGTTTGTATAGATGCTTGTGGTACCTTCAATTGTTTGTAAATTGCTCCTAAGGAGAAACCGGACTTGTGGAGGTCCATCATTTTTTTTTGTTGAGGTGTTGGCAGAGTTGCTTGGATTTTCCCATGGTATCAAGGGTAGGGCCTTAAATACAGCCACAGATGACAATTAACTCCAAATTAACTCCTAATTATGACAATTGGCAAATCAGAAGGCTCTAAAAAATTGTTACATCAATTTCTGGAATCTTTCAGGCCATTTAAAGAGACAATCAATTTGATGTATTTTTGACCCGCTGGAATTCTGATATAGTGAATTAAAGCTGAAATAAATCTGAAATAATCGCTAGTTTTAAAATGACCTCTGATGTGAATAAAGTAGATGCCCTAATTGACTTGCCAAAAAATGTATGGTAACATGAAATGTGTGGAGTTGTGAAAAACTGAGTTTGAATATCTTTAGCCTAGGTGTATGCAAACTTTTGGCCTCAGCTGTAATACCACACAATACAAATCGATCTGGAGCTATACTTGCACACCTCTGCCTATTCCAGAAAAATCAGGCACCTACATTTGCAACTGCATCATGCTAATACACGTACACCTATATGTACACCAAGTACTTATACCTGTACCTCCACTGCACTATTACACCTACACATACACTTTTACCAAAATGTACACTAAGACCTGCAGAATGTTAACGGTAAAAATTAGTGTCAACACTGTAGCCAAAAAAAGAACTTGGTTATACTGGAAAAACAAACCCCGAATGATGATGTTGCTGGACATTTAGACATTCAAAACGATAATACAAAATCCAGAAATACCTTTGTTAAAAACTAAGTTAAAAAAATTAACTCAACCTAGCATCATTCTTGTATCAGCAACCAGTACAGTAATCTTCATTTGAAGTCTAATACCAGAGTCTAAACCTCCCCCTTCTCTTTGACATTCCATGTTTTCAGTGGCCCATTCTTAATCTGAAATTCTGCTTAACAGTTGCAGGCTGAATGAGCATTACATCAACACAGACATCCTGGATAGAATCAAGACTAACCTGGACAAAGCTCTCGGGTAGTGAGGGACGTCAAAAGGACTGCAACCACATACCATTTTTTTTACTTAATTATTATCTTTAAAGAGGTCATAATCAGGGGTGGACAGTAACGAAGTACATTTACTTGAGTACAGTACTTAAGTACATTTTTCGAGTATCTGTACTTTACTTGAGTATTTCTTTTTTTGGAAACTTATGACTTTTACTCCACTACATTTGAAAGATAAATATTTTAATTTTGACTCCACTACATTTCTATGAAGGTTGTCGTTACTCGTTACTTTGAAGCATAGCTTTGAAGTCAACAGCTGAATATTTTTTTGTTTTCTAAAATGCGATTGGCCACACGCTGTGTTCCTCACAGGAGAAAAACCAATCACAGTAGCCTACTCCTAATACGCTGTCGGTCAAGTTCAAAGTGCTTGCTTGTTGCAGCAGTGGTTGAACAGTTCAATTTTGAACTTGGCGGCGCCGTGGCAGTAATTATGGCGACGGCAGAAGATAAGGATTATTCTTCGCCACCAGAGCACCCATGGCCATATCTCAAGTCCAGGTTTGAGATTTGTGAAATTCAAAAAGATTCATATTGTTTTAAATGTTTGCTCTGCTTACCGCGCACGAACTACATCGCTGCATTCAAAAACTCGCCGTCCAACCTGAAAAAGCATGTCGAGGTATGTAAACGTTAGCTAACGGTAGCCGGTTTGCTAATTATGAAGTTGTCTGAGCTTGTAGTGGTTGCAGTTTTTATGCTAGGATTGGTCAGATGAAATTTTATGGATTTTATTTTAAGGGTCATCCAACTGTTTTTACATTTTAGCAATGCTATCTATCATCGGGATTAAATTGGGGGTGGACGGCGTCCACCCACCTTTGGTAAATAAATAAATAATTTTGACCGGCAGTTTTACAAATAACTATGACAGTCCATGTGTTTCCTCTAGCCAGTTACTCACTCAACCAATCAAAAATCCGAAGAAAAAAAAAAAAAAAAACTCAGGAGGAACAGTCTTTTATATAGACAGGCACAGAAAGAAAAATGTCGTTGATTGCCTTGATTGATTGGAGGCGGACGCGGTAGGTAGTTTCATTAACATGTAATTTCATCTATGCAACATTTAAAGAGAGGTGAATAAACAGCCCCCACGGCTATTATTAACTTTGATTGCTTGAGCAAAATCAGCAGGTTGCTGGTCAGCAGCTAAGCTAGGATTGAATATTTCCCACATACATAACGTTTTATTCAGCGGCGACTGGTGAGCTGAAAATTGGTGGGGCGCAAAACTTTACTTTAATCGTTGATCTCAGCCTATTTTCATTAGTAATTTTCCTTTATAATCAAGCGTGCCAACGATCGGATTAATCAAATGACAGGTAGCCTAACACACAGCGTCTTCATTCCCTGTTAGGGGGATTAAATCATAAATTCAATTTATCCGTTAAAAATCCGTTTTAATCACCAAGTAGTCTACACTTAACAAATAAGATACACCAGTCTGTTATCTACTATGTTAGCTCTCAGAATAACCAGCAAAAACAAAACCTGCACTTCAGTTGTGTTTATAGTCTAGCCTACGCATTGCAGATATTTGCCATGAATACAAGTGCGGAAAAAGAAGTGTATCCGCAAATAATGTTGATTAAAAATTTGTACTGCAAATGAAAATAAATGTAGGCTATACGGGCTAGGCTACTCGCTAAAACTGTCTATTTGGGGAGAGCTGGCTATATATGATAGTACTGAGTAGCCTATTTTGTGGATTAATTGTATTGATACTCAAGGAAAATCAGGGGAAGATTCCGCCACTGCTTAGCATTTAAAACTGATTTTTCTAAATCGCATGCATCATTTAATCTCCCTAACACAATGCGAAGAAGCACGTGTTAATGCATCATAGAAACAATACAACAGTGCGCTGACATTAAAAATAAAGTATTAATAAATAAGTATTTTTAAAAGCAAGTACTCCAGTACTTTAACTCAAGTAAAATTTGACTGAACAACTTTCACTTGTAGTGGAGTAATATTTGACCTGGGGTATCTATACTATACATTCTCAAGTAATGGAATTGTGTACTTTGTCCACCACTGGTCATAATAACCATGTAAGTTCTGCCTGAGGGGAATATAAAAACCTTTTTATAAATTTAAGTTAACTTCATGTAATCAGATACTCTGGCATTAATTTACCACCCTGGCTTCGTTTTCTGAGCTTGTATGTTTACTTTTGTAGTATGAAGTACTGTTTTGGGCGGCCCTGTGCCCTGGCCAGAGCTTTTCTGCATGGAGTTTGCATGTTCTCCCTGTGTCTGCAAAGGTTTCATTCAGGTACTCCTGTTTTCTCCCACAGTCAAAAGTCATACAGATTAGACTAATTGGAGAGTCTAAATTGCCCATAGGTATGAGTTAATGGTGTGCGTGCCCTGTGATGAATTGGCGACCTGACCAGGGTGTAATCCTGCCTCTCACCT